>NC_142933.1:18784031-18839031 GCF_046866305.1 Octopus bimaculoides
GAGAAATGAATAAATATTATGGGCACGTTGGAGCATGTGCAGGCACAGGTATTATTTAGCAGAGATAGGGACAATCCCCTGCGTTATTATTAGACCTCCACGGCGAAGTAGCATCTTTACCAATACTGCAAAAAGAAGTTAACTCAAGCAGCAAATACAATGCAAAACTTAAGTAACAATAAGTAACTACTTTGTTAAAATCTATCTATCTATCTATCTGTCTAACTATCTATCTATCTATCTATCTATTTAAGTATCTGTCTGTCTGTCTCTCTTTATGCACACACACACACACACACACACACACACACACAAACTAATCATACGCGAAAAAGCGAGCTAGTAGAATCGTTAGCACACGGATAAAATACTTAGCAACATTTTGTCTTTAAATTCTGAGTTCAAATTCCGTCGAGGTCGACTTTGCCGATAAATTAAGTACCAGTTGCATACTGGGGTAGATCTAATCGACTGACCCCCCTCCCCAAACATTGTGCCTAGAGTATAAAATGAATACATGTTTAGTTTGATTTTGCTTTTTAATTGTACAACCATATTCCTTCTCACACTCACGCTTCCTCCTCCCGCCATTTCATCCACTATGCATTTTTGAATGCGTCTGTTTTGCATTGTGTGTGTGTGTGTGTGTGTGTGTGTGTGTGTGTGTCCTTGTGTGTGTGTATATGTGTGTGTCCCCGCGTGCATGTGTACATTTATATATGAATGAAGAATATATAATGCTTTTTATCTTCACTTCGTTCGTTCTATTCTTTGTTTCTTTCGGTACATACTTGTGCATGCCAATAGGTGTGCGTGCGCAGTTGTTAGCTCTTCTCCATTGACCCCGGTTAAGAGCCGGTTTGAGAGGTCGACCAGTTGTGTAACCTTGTCTATCCGACATCACGGTTAAATATCTTTAGTATCGTCTATATTTTCCGTGTCTTAGAAATAAACTACATGTAGGGCAAACTGCATGGTAATAGGCTTCTATAATATACAGTACTTTCTCTCCCATTGGCTAAAACCAACTGTTTTACACACATACAAACAAATGTATATATACTTATATGTATACACACACACACACACACAAACATATACGAACACGCATACATACTTGAAGAACCAAATCAAACTGTCTTAAATAATATTTGTATATATATATATATATATATATATATATATATATATATATATATATATATATATATAAATAAGGAAATATATAATTTTTAGTCTAATATATTTTGAATTATTATACATTTTCTAAAGATCTTCTCTATTGGTGTTAATAAGCTACATTATTTTACCATAGTATTAGTAATTAAGCCATTTTATTTCCTTTTCTATGGTGTTCTGTCCTACTTGATTATTTTATTTTATTTCTTTATTATTTTATAATTAGCCTTTATTTATTTATAAAATTAATCTAATTTTTGTATCTCTATAAATTCATACTTAGCTAATATAAAACTTTTCTGGTATATTCACTACTACTGAGATTATAATTTTATTAATATATAATTAGCATGTTTCTTTACCTCAATACTCCTTTATTAAAACCAGTATATACCAATTAATCAATATTCACAGATACCATCTGTTGAGTTAGTATTTAAGTGTACAATATGTATAAATATTAAACTATTTCTGGATAATTTCTTTTCCTTCCTCTATTGTGGTAAAAGTTTGGTATATACCCAAAAGAATTCATAAATTTCTATCCTTTTGTTATAATATTCTTCTTAATAATCTTTTGAATAATCCTAAACGTTGACAGTATACAATATAGCAACAATGTTTAAAATATTCAGCTATAGTACTATATGATAAGACTTCCCCTGTTTCATTATCAATGGTCTGCTAGTGTGCGCCCCCCTTAATTAAGTGAAATAATTGTTCATGTCAAACTGTGTAATTCTGAATTGCTGTCTTCATACTATTGAACGTTTTAATGAATAAGACACTGTTGCTCATTTAGTGGTAGCAATAAAACTATTTCAAGAATTTATATTGTCAAACAATATTGTTTTCTTTTATTAAACTTCCCTATTTCAGATTTTGTTAGCTTAACTGAGTTAGTGAAAGTGTGACTCACGATATAGCTTTATAGTCCTTGAAAAGAAAATATAGTTTGCTTTGAGCTAGAAAGTCAACATTGCCATCTGCTTTAATTTGGGCTGAACTGTTAGCTTGTGAATTTATTGATTTTTGTGTATTTGTATGGTTGTTATTTATTTGTTACGCTGTCCAATAAAACTCCATCGTGTGCATTGTGGTCTATTTCGTACAGTTTGTTTTGTTGCTATATTTAATTTCACAAAGGTGGAAAAATATTTGTATGATTTTTAGTCTTGAAAATTTGGTAGATTTTTTTTTCTTATATAAAATAAATATTTCTAACCTGATTGCTATCGTTTTAAAAGGTTAGGCTTTGAAGTTAACAGTTGTTGGTTTAGGATTTAAACTTTTTAACCATCGAATACCATTGTCGTCTTTTACAAATGAAAATGCTACCCACCATTTTTCACATACTTTTCGGTTTTGTGGATTAAGTTTTTCATATAAAAGTTTTGTAAGGAAACACATAGACACACTTGCGCACGTGTGCGCACCAAGATGTGCACATATACATAATTCGTTTTAACTGAGACTTCAGGTTTTACCTAAAAACCTATTCAACTGATCTAGATACACGGGAAATCAGGAGGCGAAATTTGATGTCGCAGTTGAAACGAATTCTATATTAAATTTGACTCTGTTTTGGGAATTGAGTCTCCCCCGTAGTAAATCTTCAGTTAATATTTTAGAAATTGCCTTAAAATAATAACCTCAAATGAACATTTTGACATCACCCACCATACACACACACTTATATATCTCAGAGCACTTATACATATAATTATACATAAACACAAACATATCATATACGTATGTACGTATGTGCGTACGTATGAATTATGTATGTATGTAAGTATGCATGTATGTATGTATGTATGTATGTATGTATGCATGCAGGTATGTATGTACGTACGTATGTATGGACGTATGTATGCATGTTTGTCTGCATATATGCATGTTTATATATGTATTTATATATATATATGTATATATATACGTATATGTATACATACATACATACATACACACACACACACACACACATATATATATATATATATATATATATATATATATATATATATAATTATGTATATGCATATTCATAGCAAATTTTATAGTATGTAGATAAATTGCTCATTATCGATATCATAATTGGAACATAAGATACGAAAAAAATTTTGTCGAGGCTACAATTGATTTTTCTCAAAATAGAAAACAAATCTCATTTTAAGAGAAAATTATTTCTAAATATTTCTCGTCTTTTTCAACGCATTTAAACGCTCATCAATAAACATACTTATATTGACATGGACACTTACCTTCGCCCACACATATTTATGTTTTTATCTGCTTTCAGACTATTTACAAAAAACGGAGTGTATGGTTGCTCACTTTGTAAGAAATAACAGCCTGTACTTTCTAGAATCACCCCTTTCTTTCAAAAGGAAGGACTCTTTGAGCAACGTAATTACACATAAACGTGCGTGCGAAAACGCACACGCACACATACATGCATACACACACAATACACTTATTTACGAGTATATGCTGGAGTCTGTACATAATTGCTCGATCTGCGAGAAATATCAACGACACCACCTTCAAATGATTCAACCCCTGGAATGTGTATTGTACATTTCTAGATGCCACATGTGTATTTCATCAGCAGAAATCCGGTAAAACAGTAAGAACAAGTAAAAGATCAAGAGTAAAAACTACAAAATTATACGTTCGCATAACTATGTATGTATGTATGTATGTATGTATGTATGTATGTATGTATGTATGTATGTATGTATGTATGTATCTATCTATCTATCTATATATCTATCTATCTATTTATCTCTGTCTGTTTGTCTGTCTCACTATGTATCTACACGCGTGTTTGTTTGTGTGAAAGTAAGAGTATACATACATACATTTATATATACATAGCAATATATATATAAGCAATGTTAAATCTCTGAACGAGGTATTAACAGTAACTGCACGACAAGGTGAAGTATATTTGCCACTTAAATGTGGCTGACCCCTAAGGGTGGATGTTACTGTTGCTTTTAGCCCCAGGAGAACATCTCCTGGGGCTAAAAGCAACAGTAACATCCACCCTTAGGGGTCGGCCACATTTAAGTGGCAACTATACTTCACCTATATATATATATATATATATATATATATGCATGTGTGTGTGGTAGTGTATTTGAGTGTGTGTGTGTGTTTGTTTGTGTGTGTTTGTTTGTGTGTGTGTGTGTGTGTGCGTGTGTGTGTGTGAATATAGTGGTATATCATCATATACTAGCACAGTATTGAATAGATGTAGTAACGAAGAAACGCAATTTTTAACGTCGTACCTAATATTTGTTGCTTTGTTTAGCTAATAAAATCTTAACTCTTGTTTGCCGAACAAATCACGGCACTCCTTACAAATAAAATACAAATGTGGTGTAATTGGAAATCAAAATTTAAATGCTTGATGATGCATATTTGGACTTCCTCAATATACGTCTGTACCCCGTCCAATTTTTTATGATTATAACTGATAATCATTCAGCATAAATGTTATGTATATTGTACTTTGCCATGTACTCTGGTTTGTAGAGGATACGGAATTATGCAACGCACTTTGTCAGATATTTTATCGTGAATAATGACGTGGGTGTATCTTTGTTGACAAACAAGATTCAGTTCTTATATGAAGAATTTGGTGTCTTTCACATCCCTATCTTTTATCTTCTTTTACTTGTTTCATCATTGGAGTGCAGCCATAGTGGGGTGTTATCTTATAGAGTCTAGTACAACAAATAAACACCAATGTTTATTTAAGTCTGGGAATTATTCAATCGTTTCCCTATACCGAACCGCTATGTTACGGGGTCTTAAAACAACACTGGCTGCCGAGCTTTTGTGGGGTACAAATACAACACACACACACACACACACACACACACACACACACACACACACACACACACACACACACACACACACATACACACGCACACGCACACACACAAACACACAAACACACATATGTATACGATGGGCTTTTTTCAGTTTCCGTCTACTAAATCCACTCACAAGTCTGGGGCCGTAATAGAAGACAATTGTGGAAAGGGTTCACGAAGTGGAAGAGAACCCTAGACCGCATGGTTGAGAAACAAGATTTTTAACCACGCAGGCACTCCCGCGCCTATGTAAAAGTTCCCCCGATACCGAATCTACTTTCTATTATGGTTGTTGTTTATTTTCAGCCAAACTCTGTTCAAGCAGAGCTAAAATTACCACCATTACAATCATGATCATACCGTATATTTCAATCAGTGTGATCCTAGACAACAGGGATCCAGCGATACGCATCACCCATAAGTGAGTATCCCTTGGGCGGATATTAGATGCTTTCGCTAATTGTTACATGTGTCTGTGAAATGAGCAGACAACGATACTCTCTCGGTTCTTTCGACCTTGAACCATCGATGATATGATAGACAGAGGAAAGAGAGCTGCACCAGCACTCGGATGGCGTGTATTTAGGCTAGATTAGACTGGAGAAACATGTGACGAAAGAAACAACTCAAAGAAACAACTGTTCGCCCAGTTCGCGATTTTACGGTCATGAACAAATTAGCCTAATCACTTGATCACAAGGTTTCTAATTCAAATAAATACTGATGGTGATAATGGAATCAATACCTTCGACATCAAGGTATATTTTTCGGCCAGATTCTTCAACAATGATTAGGAACACAATACTAAGCCTGATTTCTGTTGAAGAATCTGAAATAACATCAGAAAATGTAAACGAAATTCAGTCCACCATGAATCAGTTATATATAAATGTCTCTACTTTGTGTTCTATACACTACTTCAAGTATTGTTTTGTAGCTTCCATGCTAATGGAAAGACAGTATATTGCATTCAAAATATTTCTCTGTATTATATTTATCTATCTACTGTCACAGTGAGCTAAGTATTCTTGAATGTTTTTGTCTGTTGCAAACAATCAAATTGAACTTTTAATTCAATTCCTCTTTTTACGATAAAAAACGATCGATCAGCGTCTATTTTCGTATAATGTATTCTAAATGCTAAATACTAAATGTATTCTCAATGATGATTGCTAAAATCTATAAGTAGCTACTAGTCTTGGCTTCTTCAAGCTAACTTTCGACAGCATTCAGTATAAAAAATATAGAATCACGCTACAAATAATTAGGAAGCTTTCATTAAGAACTAGGATAAGACATTGAGCTTCAGCAAACTAAGTAAATAATGAGATGCTAAATGTACCTTGTTATTCTCCACACTGCAGTCGTATTACATATATGTAAAATTATTAAACGCAGCAATAATATTATACACTTTAACGTGCTGTCTTCAATGGAGTGCTACGAATAGTTACTATTGTTAATGGCTTCTATGCGTTTTATATCGAATTTGATTATGAAGCCTGTTATACCGATAGCTTGAAACATATTTAAGAATCTAATTGCTCGAGGTGATGTTCTATGAAGGCATATACTTCGTCTTTATCTAATTCATCTGGATGAATTTATTATGGTCCTTTCTCAAGAAGACGTTCATTTATAAATATTGTACCATGTCGAATATCATTTATTTTCGGAGCTCTGTGTATGTTATTTTCTACAACTTTGAACACAATTTTGTCTCAGCGGTATATCTAAGACATTTACTAAGTTTGTTTAAAATGTTTTCGTCCGTCGCTCTTTAAAGCTTGTGTTCTTTTATGTGACATATTTGTCAAATCTTTCACTATTGTTCAATGACAGGTGTCTGATTAATATCCATTCTATTTGGCTGAAATTGATATGATTACTTATATTACATAATATGTCTAGCCACTAATAATAATAATAACAACAACAATACTGATAGCAGCTTACTTGAGAAAATTAGTTTTATTTTCTTTCTACTAGTATTGGGGAAGAAGAACGAGAGGAAACTCGACATGATGAAATATTCAGTGTTAGTATGACAGCAAGCAGTTAATATGATGTGTCTGTCTGTCTGTCTGTCTGTCTATCTGTCTATCTATCTATCTATCTATCTTCGTCTCCCCCCTCTCTCTCCACACACACACACACACACGCACACATAACTATAAATAATACATATATATATATATATATATGTATTTATATACATGTGTGTGTGTGTGGAGAGAGAGAGAGGGAGGAGAGACGAAGATAGATAGACAGACAGACAGACATATATACATATATGTACACATTTGAAATATGGTTGTAAATATGTGATCATATAATAAATATTGATTCAATTACACATCTATACCACGAAATAACAAAACAGCTAATGTAGAATAGACTTTAGATAGAAGCGTAGAACTGAAAGCAACTTCAGGCAGTGCATTCTTTTGAAATGAACTCTAATAGAATAACATTTTGTACAATAGTTGAAGTTCCGTATGTTGTATTTACATTTGAAATCACTATTTCTACGACAGTATTTGTGGTTGTTTAACCTCGGATCAGCCTTGATCTAACAGAACAGTGAACAAAAGTATCTATGACTAGAATATTAAAGGTGTCTGTCCTGTATTTTGAGACATCAGTCTTTCTAATGTGATGACGAAGACTTGATTTCTATTCCAGTAGGTTTAGCAATAAGCTTTGTTGTTGGCATTTCGCTCTAGATCGGTCCTGATGGAGCGGAAACCTATGGGGAAAAATATTCTAGCTACGACCATGCTGTACTTGTACACGATTTATCTCAGAATACATTATCCAATACAAACCTATTTTTATAAGAAGATATAGAATGACAATTTAAGAAATACATTTGACTACTATATCTGATAGTTCATCCGGCTACGTAGAGAATTAATTGTTAGTAGTAACAGAATATTCACAATATACTGTTGCCTTGTAGTGATGTAATATATTTCTATAATAAAAGCAAATTTTGGCTTTATAAAGAAAATCATATTGTATTTCTGTTATATTTTACGTTCTGAGTTAAGCCAAAAACGTATCTTCCTTACATTTTCTATCTGTAATTCATTGGACTGCGGCTATACTGGCGCACAGTCTTGATGACTTTAGTCAAACAAATAGACCCCTGTACTCAGAGATTTATTATTGCTTGTTTCTCCTTTTTCGATATTAGCGACAGTTTGTCGCTGGGAAAAGCGTATAATATTTTGCGTTTGGAATGAGTTCTCATCGTTAGCTGGTGATTGTCACGTTTATGTGAGTTATGAATTTTTGTTTGAATTTCTGAATTGTTGAATTGCGGAGTTGTTGAGTTGATATACTGTTGAATTGTTGAATATTGTGTTGCATTGTGGAATCGTTGAAGATTTTGTTTGGCTTCCCCATTTGTGGGTGAGGCAGTGAACAGCGGAGGTGTGAATTCGCGGGTCCGGTCGGGCAGTTGTGCTGTGGTGACGGGTGGGGGTCTGACGGCCGAGCTGCTGCAGGTCCGGGAGCTGGAAGTGGAAGACGTGAACTGCAAAAGGTTTGATGGCCTGTTGAGGAAGGATGGAGGGTGCATGGGACTGGCACCCACCAGGGAGGTAGCAGGGAGGTCGGAAGGAGGAATAATTGCTTATCGAACGCTGAATATGGCGGCAGGAAAGGTGGAGGTGGCAGGCATTGGGGATAGTGGAGTGTTTGAAGGACGTGAGGGAGGTGGTGACATTCTGTAGCGGAGGAGGAAAGTTTAGCACGGTGGAGGTGCGCTTCGTTGGTGAGAGCGAAGCGTCGGAAGTGCTCCGCCGTGGCCTTGAGGTCGGCACGGTGGGCGCTCTTACCTGCTTGCTGTGGCTGACGCGCGGCCAGAGTAGGAATGGGGAGGGTGCCGCCCGAGATTGGCGAGGACTGGCTGGTGGCAGCCATCCTCTGCAGTGCGGGGGAGAGGGCAGAGATGCTGAGGGTGTCGAGGACGGCGGAAGAAACCTAGGTGCTGTAAGCGATAGGCATAGGAGTGGCTGTGTGGTAAGCAGCTTGCTTACGAACCACATGATTCCGGGTTCAGTCCCACTGAGTGGCACCTTGGGCAAGTGTCTTCTACTAAAGCCTCGAGCCAACCAAAACCTTGTGAGTGGATTTGGTAGACGGAAACTAAAAGAAGCCCGTCGTATATATATGTATATTTATATGTATGTGTGTGTATATGCCTGTGTGTCTGTGTTTTTCCCCCCAACATTCGTTGACAACTGATGCTAGTGTGTTTACGTCCCCGTAACTTAGCGGTTCGGCATAAGAGACCGATATTATAAGTACTAGGCTTACAAAGAATAAGTCCTGGGGTTTATTTGCTCGACTAAAGGCGGTGGTCCAGCATGGCTGCAGTCAAATGACTGAAACAAGTAAAAGAGTTAAAGAGAGAGTATATATATATAAGTTGGAAACTCATCTTGTGGGCGTAGTAATAAGGCTGCGAAGTAGATGAAATGTAATAGCGTATTCTTGTAGTATATAAAGAAATATAATGGATTGTCTAATCGAATTTATATGTTTGTGTTTGTGTGTTTACATGTGCATACATACACTTACATAAACACATATTCATATTTGTATATGTCTGTGTAAACCTTTGGGTGTGGATGTGCCTTTGTGTAAGTATGCTCAATCGTTTCTTCCTATATGAAAGAAGGAATTGACTTTTTAATAAAAGAATATTAACTCACGTCAATAAAAGTCAGAAAATAACTATTGCAGTAGTTATTAGAAACAAGAGTAAGTGTGACGGCTGCAGTAATGCATATGAAAGATATTTAGCCAACGAGCATCTGAGAAATGGTGGTGATGACGAAAGAACAAAACTTGAAAGAAAGCAAAAGCAACAAAAAGACAGTAAATTGCATACTTGATTATTAGTTACTCACTAATCCATTATAACTTCTACGAAAGTAAAATTGGACGCGGAATAACGATATACAAAAGATAAAGAAAAAGCAAAACAGAAAAAGAAAAAAAAAAGAACGAAGTAAAATGCATGTTTAAAAAACAAAAGTATAATGTGTATCTAATTATCTTCTTTATGTATTAGCTCAAAACATTCCAAGAGAGATAAAACAAAATGGATAATTTAAAACAATGTAAAATAGAATCATATTTAAAAAAATGTGAAGGAGTAATTAGTCACATGTATTGATGAAATAAACATGTTGTTAGTGTGATTAATTATCTATTTATACGATTGTTTAGTCATAATATAAACATATCCATTACTGTACACATTCCCATTCGTTTCCATGGTCGTGAATGCAAAGAAAACAACCTGTTGAAAAAAGTGGTGACGCTCATTTGTACACACAGTTATATATTCTACAACTACTATTTTCAAAGTGTGCGCATGTATATGTGCGTATGTGTGTGTGTGTGTGAGTGCGTGCATATGTGCGCGTATATATATATATATATATATATATATATATATATATATATATACGCACACTAATAGGTAAATGTTCAATTAAGATTCTTTTTGAGCAACAGTAATGTAGAACCAGATTTTGTTATAAATTTCATTACTGCTTTTTTCTTCATGGTTTATTCAACAACCACTTCAATAAACCATGTAACCAACCTCAAAGTCTTACTCAAAACGGTTTCATTCGGATTCCGTGTTACTTGAAATTTCGAAACCCTTGGCGGAGCCTTCCTCGTCAGGCTGGTAAGAATTCGAATTCTTACGAGCCTGATGGGAAAGGGCTTCGAAACTTGAAGCAGCAAAAATTCGGAATCAAACTGTTTTGAGTAATACATGAAAATCCTAATAAATACGTTGGGTGCCCTTTCTTTCGTTTATCCAGTCAATCATTTATATATATATATATATATATATATATATATATATATATATATATATATATAAATACCGGCATGCTGGCATAGCAGTCAAAATGACCAAAGCACAAATTTTCACTTAAGCACAAAAATGAAAGTGGGCAAATGAATAAAAACCCTAAGACCCCGTGGCAATGACGAAAATAATCGAAAATTTGAAAGTCAGACATACCCGTATCACTGTGATTTCGAACTTTGAGATATACCCTTATTTCATCTTTAGCGAACCTTACTGAACCCAGGGTTGTGGAGTTTATTCATCTCAACCAGTGTGTGCGATGACCGTTTTTAATGTCGTTCAATTAAATTTCTGCAGCTAATTTAATATTGTTGTTGTTGTTGTTGTTATTATTATTATTATTATTATTATTATTATTATTATTATTATTATTATTATTATTATTATGGATTGTTCAGTAGTTTTATTTTTATAACGTGCTTTCACTTCACTACCGAGCGCAGCTCTGTGTGCCTTGGGTATGTGCTGTGGTTTGCTGTTATTATTATTATTATTATTATTATTATTATTATTATTATTATTATTATTATTATTAGTATTAGTAGTATAAATATTATTTATTATTATAATCATTATTGAAACTAACATAATTATTATAGATGGTGAGTTGTGTTTATTTAAATTGTCTAAACGTATATTCTCTCAAGCGAGAACATCTTAGAGCCTGTTCCTGTCTTGTTTATAAGAATACTGCAATCATGTGTCGGGCTGTTATAACGCCCACTATGGTATACCAGTACAGTTAGTTAGACAAGTAAGACCGCGACTATCAATAACCGTTTACTTCATACTCTCTACTACTCTATACTGACACTGATTGACAATATTTACGATTTAGAAATAATACATTTCTAAATCACTCAGATTTATGCAGTAGTGATACGATGAAGTAGTTGTATGCTGTCAACTTAATGTGACAGTCCCCTGAAGGGAATACTACTACTGTTGGTTAGAGCTAGGAAGCTGCACCGCTTTCTGTCGGGCTTGACACATTTCCTGTGTCCTTATGTTTACAAGGGGGAGACAAAAACGTTTGTGAGTTTGTTAACTGCTTGTGAGTTTATTAATTCCTCGTTGCCACTGTTGTAATTCTCTGTCGGACTGTTATAACGCCCACTCCCGTATAGCAGTATAGTTAGTTAGACAAGTGAGACCACAACTATCTATGACCGTCCACTTTGTACTCTCTACTACTCTATACTGACACTAACTGACAGTATTTATAATGACTTTACATACTCGTCACGTGGGAGGAGTATACTATTATTACTATTATCCCCATAACAAAGAGTAACTTTAGAAGTGAAAATTTGATACATTTCTTCCCCACGAAATTCACATGTATTATCGCCTATTATCTAAGGTTTTGCCTTACTAATTATCTTCCAGGAAATCAAATATATTTTGTTACTACCTTTTAGTGCCCAAAATTAGTTTACCAAGACTAGTAGTATTAATTTTGTCCTTATCTCAGACGAATTTAAATGATTGGTAATTCTTTGCTTAATATAACGTGAGCTAGTTCCGATATAGAAGTCCTCCCTATTCTCAGAGGTAACCTTACATCCTTGAACAGTAATTTTATATCTACAATTTCGTCGTAGAAATGACTCAGCGGTTAAGAATTGCGATTCGCAAGTACGTTATTCGGGTTAGATGCCCCTAGCGGCACATTAATCAAATGCCTTCCATGTTCGGATCGACCAATGGATTGTAAGTGACAATCTCGATGGAAGTTCGTGTGTAAATTTATTCTTTGGGGGTGGGGGTGGATCGTATTGGGAATATGTATAAAGCGTTGTGAAATTTTTAACGCCCACTTCGGTATACAGTGAAGCCAATAAAGACACAAATATCTCTGACCGCCTACTACGTACTCTGGTACTTCACGTACTTCTCTTTACTTATTGTAATTAGGTTATTCCATTCGTCATGTGGGGGTTGGGTGGGGTGGGGTGTACCATTATCACTAATTCCCTACAGCACATTTAATTTTGGTTTCAGCAACATTCGGTTGCTAAATCGAAATTCCTCGTCTATTTTGTCAGTTTTTCCGAATTTAATTTTCATCCACCATGATGTTCATGACAGCCTGGAAAGCAGCCGAAATAGATTTTAATTATATTTTGTCGAGATTACCGGCTTTCAATAATAGTATTAGGAAAAATTAGAATAGTTTACCGTGGGTCTGTGTGAGAATGTCAGCAAATTTGATGACAATTGTTCTTTATTAAGCTTTATTGCGTTGGATTTTGTTATCTGCCATAGACACTAGAAAAAAGTTAATTTTCATAAACTGCCCTGGACTGCGAAAAGATTAAACACTACCTGATGAGGTAACTGTCGCAGAAATAGCAGTGGAGACACAACAATGTTAACACCAACGGAACACTAAAATAATTATACCAGGATAAATAATGACAGTTAAGAGACATCAGATATGTAGCCAAGAACACCCTATCCACAGACAGTATAGCAAAAGCATATGTAGCAACCTAAAATATACATACAATCTACGAAGTAGAGTGAGCCACAAGTGAAAAAAGAATAGGAATGACATAAGAAAGAAGCTGATACAGGTGAACTATTGAACCGAGCAATGATTATGCAATTGGCTGATGGACAGCTGTAGAAGAATGGAACACGCCTAAATAAATAAGAACCAAATTATGAAATCGAAGTGCAGAGATGGAACTACTAATGAATTGGCACGTAGGGCAACATTATAAAAACAATTTTAGAAAAACATTTTCGAGAACAAAAGATCGGCATATTGAAACTACAACAACTATAAACAACGTCTTAATAAAACAATATTAGAAGCTTGTCAATGAATACAATTAAATAAATATTGACAACAGTGTGGAGCTGCTGCAATGTATATGAAGTCAACCCAAATACCGAAATAAGATAGTTCTAGAAGGCTGCTCCGAACTTTTCCACCCAAAAGAGTTTTTCATCTCAATATTTATATGCTATCATTTATACCTTTATGTGATATGCCGGGAAAGCCAATATACCCCACCGCCACAATTATTTCCTATTCTGTCGAATGTATATAAATTCCTATGACGTCATATATATATATATATATATATATATATATATATATATATATATATATATATATATATGCGTGTGTATCTGCATTCCAAGGCCTCCGCCGGTCAGAGTTGAATATATATCTCCATCTGAATAGCCGGACTTGGCTTCAGTTTGTGTAGTTGGCCATGCATGCACCTCTACCCTTCCACGTTATCAGTGTTAGCCTAGAGAAAGGCAAGAGCCGACAAAATTGGCATCAGTGAAGTCGTATGTGTTGATGTTAGAATGCAAAGAAACTGACCAGTTGCTGTACGACATTTTTTCTGCCTTCTAAAATTTCGTCTGTTGAGTCACCTGTTTTTTTCTTTTTTACCGATCAAAAAGTTGGAAATGTTTACTGGGTGTAGTCACCAATATAACGGGAACCAGTATAACGTGTTTTGTCACTGATTTAATGTGAGTGCTTCGAAACATATCTAAGTTATCTAAGCTATATATATATATATATATATATATATATATATATATATATATATATATATATATATAGTCTGTTAAAGTCTGTCATACCGGCCATGATGAAATACCACAAGGTATAGAAAATAGTATTCACCTTTATATATTTAATCCTTTATATTGAACACTCAATATTTCATATATTCAATAAGACATATTCCATATATTCAATAAGACATTCAATACTTTATTTCATTGTACCATCCATTTTCATATTATATATTGTATATTCCATATTCTATATCCCACATTAATTTTACAAGAATATAAATAAAACATAAAAAACAGAGTTGGAACTCTTTTAAATAAAATAATATATATATATATATATATATATATATATATGCGAGTAAAAATAAATACAAAAAAAGGTGGATTTTTTTGTATGATTGTGTATAGAGGAATATATTATTTTGCTTAAAAGAGTTCCAACACTGTCTGTTTTTTATGTTTTATTTATATTCCTGCAGAACTAATGTGGGGTATAGAATATGGAATATACAATATATAATATAATATACAATATATAATATAAAATAAAATAAAAATGGATGGCACCATGAAATAAAGTATTGAATGTAGATGAAATATTGAGTGTTCAATATAAAGGATCAAATATATAAATATATAAATATAAATATAAATATATATATATAAAGGCGACTCGAGTTTCAGGGCTATTTCCCTTCGTCATGGCCGGTATGACAATCTTTAACAGACTATATGAAAGGCAATATACATCAAACATATATACATACATTATACACACCCACACACACACATACATGTCTATATGCATTTGTGTGATGTGTGCGTATATATATATATATATATATATATATATATATATATATATTCAGGTGAGTAAGTTTAGGCACGAGAATTTAGTACGGTATTATCCATACAATATCAAAGTAAGGTGATTAAAATCAAAATAAGCAATTTTTCAATTAAATAGAGTTGCATGAAACGATCGTACTGCATTACCTCTGGATATCCTTGTTGCTTATTTTGATATATATATATATATATATATATATATATATATATATATATTTATATGTATATATATAATATACATATATATATATATATATACATATATTTGTTTTGCAAGATTTTTGATGTGAAATTGTGTGTTGAAACAGATGTTGTTGTACTTGGGGATGGTCATATTGCCGGTTTAGCCAATAAAATAGGATTAATGTAATATAGTGTAATATAAAGCTGAAGCAAATTAACACCAATGCGTGTGTTTTTATTGGCTAAACTGGCAATATGACCATCCCCAAGTACAACAACATATATATATATATATATATATATATATATATATATATATATATATATATATATAAAATCTCTCTCTCTCTCTCTCTCTCTCTCTCTCTCTCTCTCTCTCTATATATATATATATATATATAGGCCATTCATAGCATGTGTTGTTCCTCTTACATTCGTCTCCATTAATTGAAATTTTCTACCAGCTGCTGTTATTGTTAATTAATTATTGCATGTATAATCCAGATATCTCCATGAAGCTCTTAATCCATCTTTTTTTTCCCAGTGACCAAAAATATTTTTCATTTGCTCCATTCAGTTCCAATTCTGTACAACAAATTCAGTTTTTTTTCTGTTCAGCTAATTCTTATCATTCTTCTCTTATACGAAACCTATGTCATTTTTTCCTCCTCTCAGCTTCTTTAAGTGTCCTCAAACAATCAGATCCATACACTGATACTTAAAATGTCAAAGTGTGAAACCCTTCAAATTGCTCATTTTACTTGATAGATTTTTTTTCCAAATGCAGTTTAGAAATATAACAGCAGATTTTACTACGGCAGCACTTCGTTTTATTTCTTTGCTGTCGACACATTGACTTGTTATAATACTTCCGAAAAATAGCAAAACTCATACACCACGTTGACAGTTTGATTACTAATTATTATAGGATCATGTTGGTGATTTGTTTCCGACACAATCAATGATTCAGTTTTGTCGACATTAACGAATAAATCATAATATTCAAGTTTTTTTCTGTCAGCATCTTCATGACAACAATCAATTCTTGTAAGCTACCTACAATAGGAACAATGTCATTGGAATATTTGAAATTGGTGGCCATCCTTTCACCCATTATTAACTTTACGGTTAAGATATTCTTGATCTTCCCTCATTATACATTATGAATAATGAAGGAAAAAAGATACATCATTATAATAACCCCCACCCCTTCAGTCTCAAACGACTCCGTATCACATTAGTTTCTCAGATGCTGTGAGCTAAGAAACAAGTGATTCTAATAATATAAAATGTCTAGAAAATCACATTTCTGCCATTATTAGACATAAATTGGGATGAATAATTGTGTCACATGTTTTTCGGTAGCCAATAAAAGCAATAAACAATTCTTTGTCACGTTCTCCCAAGTCCCATGAATAACCATTTTCAGGTTAAGAATAGCATCGCTGCTTCCCTTTTCAGATCTAAAAACGACTTGTTCTGCTGCTATTTCTATTTTACACGTGATTTTAATTCTATTAGTAATAATCTTGAGATTTTACTAGCAAATCTAAATATACACCTGTATGTCTATGTGTGCGAGTGTGAATATACATGCATGCATGTATGTATGTATGTATGTATGTATGTATGTATGTATGTATGTATGCATGCATGTATCTATCTATCTATCTATCTATCTATCTATCTATCTATCTATCTATCTATCTATCTATCCATCTATCTATCTATCTATCTATCTATCTATCTATCTATCTATCTATCTATCTATCACTTTAGGTACACACAAAAATAGATGTATTTACATGTATGTAAACATATTCGTGCGTATACACACTCACTCACACACAAACACACATACAGGTATAAGTATGTGTGTGAATATATATACGTGTACGTATATATATATATACATGCACCGGACAATGACACTGACATACACACACACACGCGCACATACACACAGATGCACGCACGCACACTCACACACACACACGCACGCACACACACAAACACGAACACACATACACACACACATATGCAAATGTATATGCTTATATGCGTATATGTAAAAGTATGTGTGAATGCATTAATTATATCAGGTCACAGATTAGTGCTTAATCCAATACAACTTTTATCATGGTAAGATTATCATCAACTAAATCCATTAGAATAACCAGTCAAAAAAACTTAACTTCTGAAAGGGCGGATGAACTGTGCATCTGGTCAATGGTTAGTTAGTACCATGGGGACTAGGCATAGAAGTACTAAGAAATTGTGAATGAATTCGCTGTAATATCGCTGCAATAAAACTCAGCAGGGATGAGCATCTAGTGCTAACCAAAAATTCCACAAAGAGGACGAAAAACCGAGAATTTTTACCTCCCCCTGTCTTGTGGGTAGCCTTGATTTCTGAAGTCTAGTAATCGGAAACAAATATAAAACTTTCACTTAAGGTTCCAACCAGTCATCATGATCTTTTCCAGTCACTAGGATTTGGCAACCGATAATTACGAACTGGTATTTGCGTTGAAGTTGCGTTTGTCACCGTAATCTTTAGTATGTGCCGTTCTTCTAATAAAGACATCATTGACATACCTAAACTTCTTTCATTGAGTTTCACTATGCTTTAAAAACTTAGATCTTTCATGATAGATCTTTCACATTGTGAATACTTGATTAACTGAGGAGAATGGATATATCATTGCTGTAATTCGCTGGTTCAATCTCAAACCACATAGTGAATCTCACATTCCTTTTGTTACTGACAACTTCCTGAGAAGAAAGTGACTTTAACATTATTATAAGATGTCGAGAAAATCCCATTTCTGCCATCGCTGGACATAATTTGTGATGAATAATTGCGTCCCGTGCTTTTTGATAGCCAATAAAAGCAATAAGCAATTCTTTGTCACGCTCTCTCAAGTTCTATGAATAACCATCTTTAGATTAAGAACAGCACCTGGCCTTCCTTTCGCTGTTCTAAAAGTGACTTGTTCTGCTATTTCCATTTTACATTTGATTTTAATTTTATTAGCAAGTCTTGCAATTTTGATTGATGTATTTGTTTGGATGTATGTATGTATGTATGTAAATATGTATGTGTGTGTGTCTATTTCTGTATATATCTGTGTTCCTAAATATTTGCGAATGCATGCATTTATGGATTTATGTATATATATATATATATATATATATATATATATATATATATATATATATATATATATATATATATATATATATAACTGCATATGTACGCATACATATATGTATACATATATATATACATATATATATATACATGTATATGTACATATACATGCGACTATATACATAAATATAAATACAACTATATATATATATATATATATATATATATATATATATATATATATTATGCATATATATATATATATATATATATATATATATATATATATATATATATATATATATATATATATATATATATACTTATATATATACACACACATATGTGCATATACATTATACATGCATGCATATGTATGTATGTATGTATATACACTCACACACACATATATAAAGAGAGAGTGAGAGAAAGAGAGAAAGGGGAGAGATAGAAAAAGAGAAAGAGGTTGAATGCGTGGGTGACCGAAAAATAAGCTCAATATTTTAGGTCATCCCATAAATAATGCGGTTTTTTTCAATTGCATGAACTAAAAGTCGGAGGGGGACGAGATAAACTACCTGCATCAGCTTACTATAAAAGTAGGTAGTAATTTTACCTTGTGCTTCTTCTTAGTACATGTTTTGAAGAGTGCAGTTCGATTTTAACATTTATTATTTTATTTTCAAAGCTATAATGGAAGTGACAAAGGAGCATATTATGCTTTGAGTTTAATAAAAGCAACAACGCAACGGAAAGTGCGAGAAATGTTAATGTAGTATATGAGGATCGGACAATAAGCGTACGCCAGTGTCAATGGTCGTTCCGGAAATTCCGAGCCGGAAACTGCAGCCTAGAAGATGAGCTTCGTCCTGGAAAATCTGTAGAGCTCGACGAGGACGTCCGGCAGACATCGGGGGAACAAAATCCCATCGTAACTGTTGAGGAACTAGCAGAGAAGTTTGGATACAACGATGCCTGTGTCCCATCGGAAAAGTCAGAAAATTGGATCAGTGGATTCCTCACAAGCTTTCCCAGTCTAATCGTTCGCAGAGAGTGAATGTGTGCTCTTTTTGCTGTCACGCTTCACGAACGAACCTTTTTTGGACCGATATTGACGGGTAACGAGAAATGTGTTCCCTATAAAAATGTCAAGCTCCGAAGACTGGGCAGGGAAAGGACAAACACCGGCACCCCAGGCTTAAGAAGGTCTTCACCCACGTAAGATGTTGTTATCTGTTTGGTGGGATATGAAAGATTTTATCTAAACGATAACAATGGAGATCTACTATGAGCAGCTTGAGCGCTAGTAGAAAAACGACCATCTTTGGTTTCAGGAAGAAAGGTGTTCTTCCATCAGGATAATGTTCGGCCACATGCAGCGGGGATGGCATTCCAAAGGCTGGAGCAGTTTGAAGGAAAAGCGATGCCCCACCCACCGTATTCGCCAGATATTGCCCCATCTGATTATCATTTAATCCTCAGTCTTCAAAATAATTTGGACAGAAAAATGAATTCCATAGACGAGGTCAGAACAGTACTGGACGAGTATTTTTCGTCACGGAGAAATGAATTTTGGAAGAGGGTCCCTGCAAGTCTATCAGATAGATGGAAGAGCATTGTAGAAAAGGAAGGAGAATATATTTTAGATTAAAAAAGAACTTTCTTTAATTTAATTTTGAAAAATATAATAAGTATTTAAAAACCGTATTATTTTGGGGATGACCCTATATATATAATACAGAATAATGCTCAAACGAATATGAAAGTCACTTCCAACTTCTTCATCCAGAGCTAGCATTTCGGCAGCAAAAGTGGCTATAAGTGCAATCCTAATTGAGTTGCTATGGAGGTAGTAAGGTAGATAAAAACACTTAGGCTTATTTACATGGAGCACAAAACACAGGTTATAAACAAAAGAAGAAAGCAGGAAATGCTTTGTCTCGACAGCTGTTCCCCCCAAACGGCCATGACTTCATAAGTAACATGTGTATGATGCCATAGGTCTGCGACAAGTGCAAATGAAATTGTTAACGTAAGTTAAGTCTTTCTTTTCATGATTAGAGTCACAAACCTCTGAAACCAAGCAAATATAATTTATGCATATGATTACTGCGCAAGTTATAGCTATCTTGAAACAGCTGCTGTGATAAGACATCAAATAAGTTTTCCTTTATTTTATTATCTACATTTTGCGACCCATGTAAATACATATTTCAAGTCTATTTGAGTTTATCTGCATTACTACCACTTTCTCTACCTCTGTCTGTGTCTGTCTGTCTGTCTGTCTGTCTATCTGTCTGTCTGTCTGTCTGTCTGTCTCTCTCTCTCTCTCTCTCTGTGTATATATATATATATATATATATATATATATACCAACAGACACACCACCACCAACACCCGGCCACGGATATACATCGGATGTTCCAAGAATTCGTTCAAACGACGCCTCTCCAACCACAGATCCCCCTTCAGGATATCGGAAAGCAGATTCGTCACCTCATTAATCACCCATGTATGGCAACTAATAGACGACGAGATTCTATAGGCAATATCATGGAGAATCCTAGAAAATCCAAACCCCTACATTAATGGGACCAACCGCTGTAAATAATGCATAGTGGAACGAGCAAGGATCCTAAAGGACTCCCTCGACCCAGGGAACATCCTGAACTCCAGAACGGACGTTTACGGATCGTACTTGCATTTCAGAGAATTTTCCTGCTAGCCTATTGAAACCCACGTGATATGAGGGCCACCGGGGATAGATAGCCAAAGGGACACAACCCACTTTCTTGACACCGGCGATTGATAGCCAAGGGGATACAATCCCCTTTGTTGACGTTGAGTAACGAGCTCATTTCCTTCTGCATATTCTAGAGAGGCCACTCACTAGAGAGGTCTTAAGCCAACATATGGGATCAGAGGATACGTTATAAAGCCAGCTTCTTTATTGTCGTGAAAACTAAGATAATCCCATAAACCGGCCTCATCTAATTTAAATATATATATCTATACTTTCACTTGTTTCAGTCATTTGATTGCGACCACGCTGAAGCAAAGCCTTGAACAGGCAGGTGTATTAGTTTGACGCTCGACAAAATAAAAAAAAAACAGTCTTGTATCTTTCGACCCTACGCTCCCCAACAGAAAGGGATAAAAGAAAATAAAGAGACAGAATTAAAAACAAAATAACTTGTAGATCAAGCATGGCGAATGATTAGAAAAAGAGTTTGAAAGAAGAGGTTGAAAGAAAGAGAAAATAAAGTGCTGGTGATCCCAAATGAAGGATCGCGTGCGTGTGTGTGTGTGTGAGAGAGAGAATTGTGTGTGTGAATGTGTGTGTGTGTGAATAGGGGCTAGTGACTCTAACGTGTTTGTGCGTGTGTATGTGTGCGCGTCTGTAAGGTGTTTGTGTGTGTGAGCGTTCGTAAGGCGTGTGTGTGTGACCAGTGTGCATGTGTATGGGGCGCATGTTATGTGGGCGTTAGTTAACACTGTCTATGTGTTGCGTGGATATGTACATGTAGCCTGTGTTCAGGTATTATGTGCTTGTGTGGGTGTAGGGGTATATATTGTCTGTATTCAGGTAGTATGTGCTTGTGTGTGTGTGGGTGTGGCAATGTGCATGATGGTGTGTGGTGTGTGTACTGAGTTACACAGTGTGTGTGGCTGCTCATATAGTGGTATGTGTGGTGACGCTATTGAAGATTGTGTGTGGGTGTGTGGATGATGATGTGTGGTGTGGATGCTGGGAAGTGGTCGTGCTAGTGTGTGTGGAGTGGTGTGGTGGTGTGGGGTTTTGGGTTGGGCTGTTGTGAGTGCGGGGTGGTATCAATGAAGAGAGGAGGTAGGTAGGAGTGAAGAGAGGTAGGTGTCAGATAAAGAAAGGAGGGGCGTTGAGCCTATGTGGTGCAAATGAGTGAAGAGAGAAGATTGAATCTTGTTCACGTTGAAGGCGGAGTCCGGATGGCCCCTGTACAACGATAGTCTGACCGATGCACAGAAAAGGGCAGAAAGAGCAGGAGACACAGTAAATGACGTTGCTAGAAGTGTAGGTAAAGGTGTCATTGATATGATAGAGACGATGAAGGGTGCCAGTGAGGGTGGTGGTGTTGGAGAGGCAGGGGCAAGTGCGGAAGCGTGGACTGGAGCAGGGGAACGAGCCAGGTTGGGAGGTGGGATTGGGGAAGAAACTGTGGACCAAGAGGTCACGCAGATTCTGGGCTCGTTTGAAGGAGGGAAGGGCTAGGTTGGGGAAGATGCGCGAGATGAAGGTGTCGGACTGGAGTCGGCGGAACGCTCGGAGAATGATGCGTTGGAAGGGCAGGATGGAGGGGTGGCTGATGAGAGGAAACGAGAGACAGTCTGTCTATCTATCTATCTATCTATCTATCTATCTATCTATCTACTATACTTAAAGAAGGACATATAGTCGTAGGCTAAATGACTGCCAACAATACAGTCCAATGACATATGTTACTATTTTCTTAGTTTACTTGCCACTTTAAAATCTAATATTTAAAAGTAAGAATCTTGTTGATTGTCGTATCAGATGAAATAAATTGAAACCGACTTTGTCCATTTTATTTGTGAGTATTTATGTAAATATAGGAAATTGCTTCTGAATGTGTATTTTCCAGAACGAAATTGATTTTGTATGTATCCTTCTAAAAGTGTTTGTTTCATTCGATGAAAACATAATACAAACAACCGGTGGATGGTGGGTGGTAGTCGATAAAATAAAGAGCCAGTCCAGAAGTGGTGTAGTGGCGAAAAAGAGAGACGGGCGAGATGTTTTGCAGCATTTGTTAAGGCTTTCTGCGATCTTAGTTCAAATTTTGCCTAGAGCAATATCGGTTACTACTCGTCTCTTAAAACAGTAATAGATGAAACGCCTCAGATATCGAAATATTTTGGTTGCATCACCAACGCCCAATGTTGAAGATTTCATATAAGTTAACTGGTATACTGATATGGATTTACTTCCTTCAGTTTCTATGTACAAAGGCACGTGAAAAGAAAGGATTTTACTGAAATCGATCTGCATAAATATATCATGAAGTTTTCACTGGAACAGAATTGAATGGTGCAATCAATTTTACTACAGATTTAACGTGTTTCAGCATTAAATTCCGTCCCTTTATGAAAATCAATCCTATTTTTTATATTTAGTCCTTAGAAACTAGAACAAAATGCTTTGCAGTATTTTTTCCGGATGTCTCCTCTCTGAGTTCAAATCTCGCTGACTTTACTCTCCATCAGTCAACAGAAAGTACCAGTGCAGAAGGAATTATCCCGGAATTCTTAGTGCGTCGTAAGGAGATGGAGAGACGTAGTGTTTGTTCCAGCTCTTAGCGCTCTGAGTTCATGTGCGATTTACTTAATCCGTCGTCCTGTTTCGTACCATCACATGCTCTTGAGTGATCTAATGAAGAATTCACTCAGTTGCAAGCATTCGGGTTTGGTATTTGCTTTTACTTATCCTGCTACGAATAAAGAATCATGGTAAGCGCATACTACTGTATCATTAAAAAAATATATTAGTTCAGAGTGTATTAGAAGAAGCAGATTTTGAGCTAGCATTTACGGGAGAGATTGTTAATCACTTCCAAAGAAGAAGGAGAGTAATGGGAAGAGCATAAACTACATATAGACTACTTTTGCAAAGTAGAGTTTGAGGTAAAATTTTAACCCGGACACTGTGGTTTGTATAAAAGTGACGTGTAGAGTCAAGATCGAGGAGGAGTCCACGGATATTATGGAAGAGAAGGAAGACTGATGCAGATAATTTTGTTTTCGTTTTTGGCATCAACAAGTATGTAGAAAGTACCAGTAAATCATGAAACTCCGATAACTGGCTTTGGGTAAAAGAAAATACCAGTTAATTATGATTTTATTCAACATGTTCCCTTCTCAGATTCAGACTTATTGCAGCAATCCTTTAGTCTTTCTAAGCCCTGTAAAAAAAAAAAAAAAAAAAATCGGAAGGGCTTTCACGATATCCTTAAAACTAGGAACTTTTGAACTTTTCAGCGTTTCGTTGTGTTAAGCCGGGCAGTATGGATGCGCATATCTTTCTCTCTTGAACTAAACCTATTTTAAATATACTATATAGTATATACTGTGTCCGTTGTATAACATATTGTATATTGTATATTCTATATTGTACACACCATGCACTATTGTAAGAGTATATTTCGTACACTAATTTATATTGTATCTTTCAATTATATATATATTTTATACAGCATACTATCTACTTTTGCAAGAAGATAAACTATACCAAATTCTGTAATGTACATGGAAGAGAAGTTGTATATGTACACAAACACAGACACAAAAACAGACACCGACACACACACACACACATACACACACACATACACACATACACACACACACACACACGCACACACACACGCACACACACACACATACACACAAGTGCACGCACACACACGCACACACATACACGCACACACACATACACAAACGCGTACATACACACACATGCACACACTCACACACTCATATACATATGCATGCATACATCTATGTCTATATGTATGCATAAATATATACATACATAAAACATGTATATATCTATATATATATGCATGCGTACAGGTACAACTGCATCTACACATACACACATTATTAGATTTGTATCGCTTATTCTTTGGAAGCCTGAAGAAGGATATTTTGGTAAAGGAGACTGAGTTTCCAATACTCAAATTCGCAAAAGAGGGCGCTGGAGGCATCATTCTAAACAGAACGTGTCGAGTATTCAACATTGGATATAATTAAAGGTAGAAAACACGGGCATAAAAGAAGGGTGTTGAATGGGGTCGGCAATGTGAACGACGTTTGAAAATGTTACGGATAGTCTGCTGCAGGGCAACTACTTCACTCTCAGGAAACGACCAAATTGAGAGCTTTCTGTCTTTCTCTATCACACACACACACACACACACACACACACACACACACACACACGCACACACACGCACGCACACATACACACAGAGAACAAAACACGCGTATTCTAAAAAATGCACGTATGCATTTATATACATATATACATGCACGCATTCACGCACAATTAGATATTTGCATACACTCATAGACCACACAGATCTATCTATTTGTGCATCCATATCTCTCTGTCTCTCTGCCTATCTGTCTGTCTCCCCCTCTCCTCTGGTCTCCCACCAATTCTCTCATTTCTACACCTTTATATTCATACAAATATATATGTATAAATATACACACATATATATGTACTTATATGTATGCACACACATATCTATCTATCTATCTATCTATCTATCTATCTATCTATCTATCTATCTATCTATCTATCTATCTATCTATTTACACAAACACATATACACAGAGACACACACATACATACGCACACACACACGCATGGCAGATAAATGCTGGAAAACGGAATGAATGACACTATTTATTTAAAATTACTATAATTCCTTGGACACGTTTTTACACGTGCGGTACATTGCTGAGATGTGTAATCTTAATCATCTATCCAAAGTGTAAAATGTGCCTCCCCCGGTGATTATTTGAATAAATCCTTATTTAGATCCTATCAAAGTGATGCGCCATTTTCAGAAGTTTACACACAAAACAAAATCCATAGATATATTGACAGGCAAAATACAATTATAATCCAAATAAAAAACACATAAATAAAGAAATAAAGATAACAAAAAAGGCTTGGTTAACTATATAGTACAGTTCTATCTTTATGGTCAGATTATAAGGAAGAAAGTGCTAAACAGAATGAAGAATAAAATTCAGTATTTAGAGATAATAAAGTGACAAAGTGGTGAAGACTAATCAGTTCATTACTTAACAACTATTTGTTTGTTTCTGTGAAAGATCTACATTACCCTCTGACTTTCGCAAAAATAGGTCCCATTCTACACTGGAATCGACCTCTATTTAAAGCTAATTTATTACCATCTAGCTGTTATACATTTTTTGAAACAATTAGAAAAGTATGAATTAGTAAGGTACCCTTACGTCCCTCCGTATACATATTATTCCAGATACCCACCTACAAGGTAGTATATATTATATACATACATACCTACATACAATATATGCATACATATATATATATATACATACGTTCATACATACATACATACATATATATATATATATATATATATATATATATATATATATATATATATATATATATATACATGCATATACACACACACACACGCACGCACACAAGGTGCGATGGGTAACTTGTCGCCATTTTATATTTGCATTTTTGCTTTGAATTTTGTCGACTATACAGTATAGTAGAGTCAGTTGGGCACCGTCTGTGACGCAATTCACTCTGCTAGAAATTTGGAAACGTCATGCTGTACTGCTTGGCATTCGCGCCGGAAGCTCCAATACAAACGTTTCAATGTGTCGATCTGAGGACAGTGCAGAGGATTGAGAAGGAGTTCGATGAGTCTAATGGTGATTACAAAGGTACAGCAGTTCGGAAAACTCATTCTGATAAGAATAAAACACTCCTGAATTTGTTGCTGAGATCCAGGTAAAGATTGACAACGATCCCTCCAACCCAATCAGGTCCATCACCAGGAATATGGGAGTGTCTGAGTTTCCTATCAGGCAGGTAGTGCACGAAGACATTCGGTATTCCTCATACAAAATGAGAAAGAGTCAATTTTTATCCCAAGCCATCAAGGAAAGACCTCGCTACGAAGCTTTTGAACAAAGTCAAGCAGCCCTTCCAACTGAAGATGCTGTAGTTTTTCTCAGACGAGAAAAATTTCTGTCAGGATCAGATGGTAAACACACAGAACAACCGTTGGCTTGCTGTGTACCCAAAACATGTACCAAGATGCCCACATCAAGTCCCTGGATGAAGTAGTGCTGCCCTGGCCGATAAACAGGGTGGTTGCTCGAAGACTTTATGTCTGGCAACAGAACTCTGCCCCATGCCACACAAGCAGAAGAACCCAGTCATGGCTGTCAGACAATTTCTGCGACCACATCATCCCTAACATCTGGTCACTTAACTCCCCAGACTGTAACCCCTTGGTTATTATTTTTAGGACGCAGCTGAGCGAGAGAGCAACAAAAATCCTTGTAACACCAAAGATGAACTGAAGGCAATGATTATGGCAGCATAATCCAGAAGAATTGCAGGAGATTCCGAATTCGTCTGGAGGCCGTGGTTGAAGCCAAAGGCGATTTCATTGAATAAATTTACTCTTTAGTATTTCAAGATATTTTTTATGTAATTTTGGTAAATATATCTGTTAAAATGAGATGGTGTTATTTTCGTTTCTTCTTCATTTAGACGACAATTTATTCACCGCATCCGTTATATATATATATATATATATATATATATATATATATATATATATATATATATATATATATATATGTGTGTGTGTGTGTGTGTGTGTGTGTGTGTGTGTGTGTGTTTATTCTTTATATCAAGATTGAGACATGCTGGGTTGAAAGACTAACCTACACACAATGCAGTTTGTATATTTTCTAGATCCACACATATATGTGTACCAGACGCACACAGATGTATCCATATATACATGGACTTATATTATATATATATATATATATATATATATATATATATATTTCTTACATAAGCTCTTATTCTTATACAGCCAAGAAAGAAATAGTATAATAAAGTAAAATGAAATATATGTACACATATTTATATTCATACACACTTCTTATATACTTACTACTTATTACTAAAAACAGAAATAAAAGGAAGTGAAATAAAAGAAAAATTAAAACGACATACATGTATCTATTTGTATATGCACATATACACACTTCTTGCATATATTCTGTTTATGATAAAAAACAGAAATAGATGATACAATATGATAAAGTTGAATGAAATAAAATATAAAACCAAAATACGAGTAAAATAGAATAATATAATACACGGAAATATGAGTAAAATAGAATACATACACTCATATATCTGTTTATATATATAGATACATATACATTTCTGTCAAACATTCTTAGCCTAAGTCCAACCCACATATAAAATAATATATATAGGTTGAAAGTGCAATACAACATCGCATAGACAATAATAAAAATTTCATATCCGAACAAGTCTCTCAAGATCTTGCAGTCTCTGTTCTGTGGAAGTGCTACTTCACTTGAATGTGTACAGATAAACTTGAGAATAGATACTCCAAGAGAGTTATTAGATACAACCACAAGCTAAATTGCTCATTTTCGCAGTTTTGTGAAAGCTATGGTCGAAACTCTTTTGAGGAAAACCGCTTTAATTTTCTTTATCATATTGTGCGTGATCGGATAAATAAATATCCGGACTTTGTCATAGTAAGGAAACTAAGGCCGCTTTGCACAGATTGATCTTGAACTCTACTGTGCATGCGCACTAAATTTTAACGTTCTAGTTTACTTCCGCTATTTACAGTAGTGCTTGAAAGGAAAATGCGTAGCGTGTGATCGTCGCATTGACAATGACAAAGTTGTGCTGAGAATCTGTATCAAATGTTGAGAAAAGCTTGGCGATACCTGCTAAGAGACCTACGCAAAGTTTTCAAAGAGTTTTTATTGTTCCTGACACAATCAAGGAGATCTTGTGAAATTTGAAACCCGAGTGTTCTTTTCGTCAACTGAAAGTAGTTTTTGGCACAAACTTGGCAGACACGCGTCTCATACCCAAATCTTCAGTGATAATGGACTGAACTGAAGCATAATTAATCTACAAATCCTGCAATGACTCACAGATGGTGATTCGACGATTTCTCCTCACATCTGCACGGACATCTACGATGTTTCTTTTAGTTCTGCGGGTTGCGGGTCTCCCGGAACGTTCGTCATTATCGACATTTTTCGGCCATGTTGGAAACGTCTGAACCCCTCGTACACTTGTGTACACCTCATACACTCCTCTCCATACAGTTTGCGTAGGCCTTCCTTCCAGGCACAGCTACAAACAAGGGAAGTGAGCTAGAACGTTAAAACTTAGTGCGCATGCACAACAGGACAATCGTTGCCCATCGGCTTCACTCTGCGGGCTTTAGATTCGTTCCTATGGCAACAGTCCGGATATTTATTGATCAGACCTCGTACTTATCTCAGGTTTAAAAAAAAACGTTAAATGTAAGAAGAGTACATGTATATATATATATATATATATATATATATATATATATATATATATATATATATATATATATATATATATATATATATATATAAAACTATATACATTACCTTGTGTGTAGGTTGAACCTAAGCTAAGAATGTTAGTTAGAAATATGTGTCCATATATAGATAGATATATGTGCGTATATTCTATTTTATCATATGCCTATATATTATATTATTATATCATATTATTATGTTATTATACTAAATTTTATTTTATTTTGTTTTTTTTTATTTAAGTATGTCATATTGTATCATCTATTTTTGTTTCTTATAAACAGTTAAAATGTATGCGTGAACATATTCATGTATTTTTTTATTTTAAAAATTTTACTTTCTTATATTTCTCCTTTAAAAATAGTACGTATAGAGGAAGTGTATACGTGTGTATATATATAAAAAGATATATGTATGTGTGTATACACACACATGCACGAACACATACACACATACATATACACACGCACACACATATTTATAATTATCTTTTTTTTCGTTTACACTTTTATTGGTTTATAGTCATTGGACTGCAGCTACGCTACGGCTCCATGCGGAAGGGCTTAGTCAATCAAATCAGCTACATTACTTAAGTTTAAGTCTAATTATTAGTATCGACTGAGTTTGACGAAACGCTAGTTGACTCATATATGCATGTGTGTGTGTTCATGTGTGTGTACGCATGTGTGTGTTTGTGTATATGAGTATGCGCGCGCGTTAGGTGTAAATGTGTAACTTGAGGAAAGCATTCTTTGAAATGTTTAAAATGTAACTAAATTAATTTCTATCTATCAACCAGAACTAGCCAAAGGTAAAGACTGCAGTCATAAAAAATAGGAACGCATGAGAGAACATTTACGTGGTTGACAGCACTGCTAACAATTGCACTGATATGCTTCGGAAGGTCTCACACAGACCACCATCATAATAAATGGTTGAGTGGATAATGTATACAGTTCTATGATATAGAAAAAGAGGCAATGTTCATTGTTTAATCATATGCCTGTTGGATTTGGCCGATTTAGGACTAAACAATAATAGCAAAATGAAAATCAAGAACAAGCGACAGAATAGTCACAGAAGTAAAATAACTGGAATGATTCTCAGAATAGGAGGCCCATTAGGGGAAACCGAAATGGAATTTACTTCCTATGACTGTCGTACAGAAATTATAATCGGAAAGTAGCGGAAAGAGCCGAAAATACTGAGTTGTTACGGTGTTTTTACTCGTAAAAGATTTCCCAGAAATGTTCCTAGTAACTGGAAATGTTTGTATAAATAACTGAACGTATGCATACGTACATACTTGAATAAACAAATATATATAATAATACAAAAGCACACACACACACATATATATATATATATATGTATGTATGTATGTATGTATGTACACACACACACACACACACACATATATATATATATATATATATATATATATATACTGGAATGCACAAATATATATGATTATACAAGCATATATATATGATAATAATAATAATAATAATAATAATAATACTGTCTATGTGATCTCAAATTTTAAAACAAACATAATTTTCTTATGGTTTATTAAACATTCTCTAGAACAACACTTTGTACAAATCCAAATATACAGTACCCTAGGCATAACACCTACATGAACTTCTAGCTTGTTGTCTCTTGAGGTCTCTGGGTGAGACTTGGATCCAACTTGTACAAATGCAAAACAAAATCAAACATAAAATAATAATAATAATAATAATAATAATAATAATAATAATAATAATAATAATAATAATAATAAGGCGCACGCCAGAAAAGGTCACAAAAAACCAGAAAGCAACCATACTCTGGGATATGCCAAAACACACAGATAGAGAAATTAAGGCCAATAAGCCAGTTATAGTTGTCAGGGAACATGAAGGAAAAAAATGCTTTCTAATTGATGTATCAATACCAGCAGGTGACAACGTTTCCCTAAAAGAAATGGAAAAACTTTCGAAATACTAAGACCTGAAAATAGAGGTAACTCGAATATGGAATCTAAAAACAGAAACAATTCCTATCATAGTAGGCGCCTTAGGTATAATAAAAAAATATTCAGACAAATACATAACAAAAACACCAGGACTTACAAATATATATAACATACAGAAAATTGCACTACTGCACACATCCTACGCAAGTCACTTTCAATACAGTAACCATAAGAGCATCACAGCAAACCACAGCACATACCCAAGGCACACTGAGCTGCACTCGGTAGTGAAGTGAAAGTGTGGCATCTTGGGCAAGTGTCTTCTACTATAGCCTCGGGCCGACCAAAGCCTTGTCAGTGGATTTGGTAGACGGAAACTGAAAGAAGCCTGTCGTATATATGTATATATATGTATGTTTGTGTGTCTGTGTTTGTCCCCCCCCCCCCCCCCCCCCCAACATCGCTCGACAACTGATGCTGGTGTGTTTACGTCCCCGTAACTTAGCGGTTCGGTAAAAGAGACCGATAGAATAAGTACTAGGCTTACAAAGAATAAGTCCTGGGGTCGATTTGCCCGACTAAAGGCGGTGCTCCAGCATGGCCGCAGTCAAATGACTGAAACAAGTAAAAGAGTAAAAGAGTATATATATATATATGTATATATATATATATATATATATATATATATATATATATATATATATATATATATATATATAAACAAATAGTAAATGAGAATATGCATATATACGTACAGGTATGTGCATACCGACATCCACCTGTATGCATAGGTGCATATCTGGGTACAGGACATTGCAAACAAAACGTAGACAAGAAAACACACAAGCCACATAGAGAACATTTTCCTTCATCAGCTACCCCCGTTTTAACACCGGCGTTTCGAAGAGCTGGGCAGGACGCATCGTTAAAACGGCTCTTCCCATGGACCGCAAATTAAATTTGCATACACAAATTAAACCTTGCCATGGAGGAATGTAGTGGCGGACAAAAAACAAGACAGGAAAACAAACAGAAAAGGCTTTACGGCCAGACGGGAAAAATTATATATATACATATACATACATACGTGTATATATATATGCATATATGTATGTGTATATGTATGTATTGAAATATATACGTATCAAATTGTATATGAAAAAAAAGTGATAAGTTTGATAAGAATCTGAGAAATTGAAATAAAATGGAGACGTTAATGAGAGGCAGATAGAAATGAAGTAGGAAAAAGAAGAAAGGGTGAAAACAGAAGATGAAAACAGGAGAGAATAAGTGTAGAAAGTATTGAGGTGGAAAGCAATAACCGGAGTGAGCAATACATTCATTTAAAACATAACAGTTGAAAGATTGATGAGGGTGAGCAAAAAGGATGAGCAAATGTGAGGTAGGGTGTTAACACTGGACTAAAGTTTAAAAGAATAGAAATAACGTAAGCATAAAATGGAAAATTAAATGAGAATGACAGGAAAAATAAGGGGTAAAAATGGAGAAAAAATCTATTATGAATGTAATATGATATTCATGACTACATATTTGTATATATATGAAGAAATGATATATATGAAGAAATGATGAATTTTTTCATTACGAAATTTTTCGTTATTTTTTTATTATGAGTTTTTTTTCACGCTGACTACTTGATAAATTCTCATAAAGAATTTATCCTATATTATATTATAAATAATTAGAATATATTCAGTGCTGAATATTATTCTGTATAAGCACATGTTACTGAGATGCAACCGGATAAATTCAAATCTCTTTCATGGATATATAATTGTGAACAAAAGTCATCGTGCTGTGATGGCTACATCGTGGTAGGTTGATTCTTGTTTATTTTTATATATCTTGACCATACGTGTAGTGATGAACAAAAGAATACAGGTTACTTCACAGTTTTTCTGTATTTGATTGAGAAACCAGTGGTCTACCGTTGAGTTAAATGTTTTTAAGAGATAAATTTTGAAAGCTGCATTCCCTCGCTTTCAGTAAATATGTTGCTTATTTTTGGTAGTTTTTGACTTATTTAGTCCCTCGAAGCGTGAGGCATTAATACACAGTTAATGCCTTTTATATATAATTATGTATATATATATATATAGATATCTTAACGCTATTATTTCATGCACAGTTGAAGGTTAGAAATTGTGATATACATAAATAGCTTATCACTATTCATACTCAATTGTTATGCATATGTCAAGCAAATACATGCACTGGTACCTATCCCTATTCAGACAAAGATACACACTTATGGACATAAATATGTATATGTATGTATGTGAATGTGTGTGAGTGAGTTTGTGTGTGTGTTGTGCTTGCACTTTTCTTGAATTTTAGGACTCATAAAACCTGTTACCCGGTTTCCATGGCGTATAAGTAACCGAGGTCACAATATCCTCCCTAAACAGACGCCGGCTTGTTGCATATATGCATTCGTATAATCTGCATATGGTTCTTACTTCACATGAAAAATTCACACAAAATTGCGATGAGATGAACATCAGTGCAAACTTGATCCTGATCAGTTAAATCTCCTTTGGTTGCAACATATGTACACACACACACACACAGACACACACAGATACACACAGACACACACAAAAAACACACACACAGAGGATAATAATATATGCACACTCATTCACATCACACACAAATGTGTACACTAAAACCTTTCTTCATTTTATTCATTTCTCACTCTTACTTGTGTTACATACGTCAAACTTTGTGAATACAAATAGTATATCTATACTATAAAATCTTCTATAAAAGTATAATCCGGAAGCATTTGTTATGTAAATATGTATTTTTATATTTTTATTTTCATACGTATATGTCATAAAACTATTTACTCCTGATGTTAAAAATTCAAATAAGGTATGATGCTGGCTGTACATGAGGACTTTGGGTATTCTTTCGTCATTCATCCTGACGACATGGCTAACCCAGCATAATTCTGAGTGCATAAAGAAGCTTTCGGATCCAAAAAAATTTACACTTGCTAAACAGGTCGGTATTAAAAACTGTCTTTTAGTGAATAACCGCAGATTGTCCTTGGACAGCCTTTGTGGAAGATGTATAGTTGGTTAATATGTCGTCTATAGGTTATCCGCGATTCTGAGCCATTTTTGTTGTCGACCTGGCAGTATTTTTAGAGTACTCCATGCGGTGTTTTACATTTGTTGTGTTGTCCAAATTTTGAGTTCCAATCGTGTCAACATTGATTTTATATTTTGGATCAATAAATGAATTTTAATCCAGAATAGTGGATTGACGGAGTTATAGGCTAGGACAAGAAGTGGTACCGTTCTTCGTGTTCAGGTTTCAAAAACTACATAAATAATTGAATTCTGCTAATGTTGATTTGTTTTCTAAGTATTTCACGCATAGTGTAAGGGAAAAGATTATAGGTAATTCTTTTGTATTCTTGGAGGTTACCTCTCGAGATACAACCAAATATGTTTCAGGAGGTGAGCTCACCTTTAAAATCTTGCAAACAAAATACAAAAACAAAATATAGGCAAGTACTCTACGTATGTGTGCTCCAAGGCAACATTTAATTTTTCTCCAAATTATGATCGGCTTAGATTCAATTTTTTTCCATCGCATACGAGACATCACTGAACAGCTATATTGGAAATTTCAATTATTATTTAGACAAATCGTGTAACGATAATAAGATTTTTTCAGATCCACTTAGTGACCCGACTTTGTGTCTTTATCCTACGTGAAATTAATAGTTTTTATCTCTCGCTCCCTCTTTCTAGATACACACACATCCATACCCCCCCCCCCCCCACAGGTACACACATTTATATCAGTTTGTGTGTATGAACAACATACTACGATCATTGTACATAGAAATGTCGAGGTCATATAGATATTTAGGAATATATGTTAGAAAAAGTGTATGCGGATATGGAAATGCATATATGTGTTTACGAATGTATATATCGTTTATCCCTTACTTGTTTATCCCTTACTTGTTTATCCCTTACTTGTTTATCCCTTACTTGTTTATCCCTTACTTGTTTATCCCTTACTTGTTTATCCCTTACTTGTTTCATTCTCAGGGCTATGGCCATGCAGCAGCACAACCTGGAAGGATTTTTAGTCAACCTCAGTACTTATTTTTTCAAACCTGGTAATTATTCTGCCTGTCCTTATGCTGAAATTTATGGTTACCTAAACAAACCAACAGCGCTTGGCAAGCGGTGGTGGTAGAGAAACACAAACACAAACACACACACACACACACACACACACACACACACACACACACACACACACACACACACACACACACACACACACACACATCTATATGTATCAAGTTTCATCCAGTTTCCGTCTATCAGTTCCACTCACAAGGTTTTTAGTTAACAGGGGTCTATAGAAGAAACATTTGTCCCAAGTATCACGCAGTAGGACAGAACTCGGAGTCAAGTTGTTGGGAAACAAATTACTTACCACACAGCCACGCCTGCGCCTGTATGGAAATTTATATGAGAGTGTATGCATCTCCATTTTTATACATGTTTATCACTACATTGGGGACACACACAAGTACCCGTGCACACACAAGTACCCGTGCACACACAAGTACCCGTGCACACACAAAGACAGACAGACTGACGCGCACTCACACACACACACGCACACATGCGCACACGCCTATTACTTATGTAGATATGTCTTAAGCTACAATTTCTACAGCCTGAATTCTGCGGGTATACAGCAGTGGTATATATATATATATATGTATAAATAAGTAGTCACACCCTTCATATAATACTTTAATACTCTTTCTCTGCTATTTCCTCCCTTTTTTTCTTTCATTTCTTTTCATCTCTTCATTTACCTTTTACTTTGGTTATCATTCCATTTTTCATCGTCTTTACATCTCAACATATTATATGGAATCTATTTTGTTACTTTGCTACTTCTTCATTTCCTTTTCACTTTCCCTGCTTTTAATTTTTCATCACTTTCCTCAATAACTATTTCTATTTCACCTTCAGTACCATTTATTCATACTTTAGCACTCTCCAATAATATGCTCTACTATATATGTATGTATATATATATATATATATATATATATATATATATATATATATATATATATATATATATATATATATATATATATATATATACCACAGACACACACAAAACCACACACGCATTTTTCCTTAAACGTTTTCCCTTTGATATCCATCACATTCACCTCTTCAATATCCTTTCTTCTACGACCAATCTCATTTGCCTACTATTCTCTCTACCGTTCCTTTTAGATGTCTTCCATTCATTTGTTTATCTCTTCTCACTGTGTATAACGTGTTCCAAATGTTTATATCGCTGTATACGTATGTGGAGGCGCATGGATTAGTAGTTATACTGTTGCACTCCTATTCGTAAGATTGTGGTTTCGATTCCCGGAACGGGCGATACGTTGTATGTTGAGTAAAATACTTCATTTCATATTGTTCCAGTACAATCAGCTGCCAAAAATGAGTAATCTTACAATCTTACAATGGAGGAATATATACGCTATTGAGTCTGAGCAATCGGCCGTATGATCCAATGGTAAGGTACCTTCTGATACCTTCTGACTCACACATAGAGTTATGAGTGTGAGCATTCCTATACGAAAAAGAGAGCGAGCGAATCTTCATATAATTTATGTACACGAGTGTGCATGTGTAAATTGACGCTTATACATGTGCATGCGTATTTTTGTCTTTGCTTGGTACTTGATTTACTTGATATACTTATTGGATCTGAAGGAAGGTGGACAGTGTCCAAAGCCTTTTCAGGTCATCATGGTCTCTTATGTGGCTTTTTAAACCAGACACTGTTCTGACAAGACACCCACATAGATTGCACATTCGATTTGGGCCACCAAGAAAAGCTCTGATCTTTGTGGATCTTAAAATGTCTTTTGAGGCCTCCGTTAGATTTGCAAACCTTCTGGCAAACAGTGCATTGAAAGGTGTGCACAGAAATATAGGCAGAATAGTTGGTGGAGGTTCGTTTTCCATGGGTTCGCAAATGAGATTTGAGCCCAGCATCCTAGATCGGCGAAGTTAGTTCCATTATTGGACCATTTGAACCTTTATAAATCAATACCATCTGGAAAGACGAGAAAACAGATAATTGAAGAGATTCGAAGTTCTAGGAAGGAAGGACCTGTATTATGATTAGTGTGGCACCCAAGGTGGTGTGCTGATACAATAAGGGTTTTGATCGGACAAGTGTCTCATGAATACCAAACTCTGAATGACCCATTAGTGGATGCAGTCCAGTGTATGCACCACCAGTACCACTACCAACACCACCACCGCCACATCGGCACCACAAGTACCACAAGCACCAGCACTACCAACACCATCACCACCACCACCGCCGCCGTCGCCGCCACTGCCACCGCCGCCGCCACCGCCGCCGCCACGACGACGACGACGACGACCACCGCCGCCGCCGCCGCCGCCGCCACCACCACCACCACCACCACCACCACCACCACCAACACCGCCGCCGCCGCCTCCACCGCTGCCACCGCCGTATTGTAGTTTCATTTCCTGGTACGATGTGATCTTGAGCAAAATACTTCATCTTACGTTGCTCCACAATCATTTTGACTCTACACGTGTGGTACACCGTCCACCTATTCAGGTAACATCACTTTAATTACTATAAACAAGTCATCTGTGCAGGTTATTCAAAAAGAAGTTGCAGAACCGCCTCTCTTGGACTAGGACTACGAGAGACGAACATCATCAATCCATTACCTAATAGGCTGTCACTGAATGAGTTTACCTTTCAGAAAACCCTACCATATAGCCAATTCTAATTTTTCCCAACTCATTGATTCGGTTCGACAAGTACTTTTATATCATGCGATACTTTATACCCATTGATAATTAATGCAACAAGCTGGGTCATATTTCATTTTCATGCTGAAAATTGCGATCGAACCAGCAACCATGTAGCTGCAAATCGAACTTCTTAACTACTGAAGCCTTCATACATCAGTATAGTTTTGTACTTGGTATTTAGCAGAGATAACATAAGAGTAGCCTTACTTTTGCTCACAACATAGATGCTGAAAAAAACCCAGATAATACGAGCGTTTATGAAAATGTCATCTTCTACTGGAGGCAAACTAGTAAAAAAACATCTCAACGTTGTTTAAACAAAACACTCTTTTAAATGGCAGTTTGTATCGTGTCATATAAAATATAATGGATATTCTGAAGAAGTAATAAAAAGCCCCAAACAAATTTCGTGGTCGTGTTTTTATTTTCTTATACATTTTATGAAAAGGCAACAGGATGTCTCGCACCGTGTCTTGTTCAGCTTTCCAAGAATGACGATGCTCTCAGACAATTATACTCAAACAACCATTTCTTTTATATACGAAAATCCAGTTGGTTTAATTTCCTCTGGGTGTAGATGAGAAGCAGAATGGGCAGAATGTATATTTTTATATTCATTTCTTGCAACTGTCTAGATTAATATCCCTCAGGAGAAAAACAAACAAACCAAAATCAAAATAACAAAAACAAAACATATGAATACACAATAAAAAGTGCAGCCGAAAAAGCAAGAAAAGAAAGATAAAACCAGCTACAGAACAATAACGGTTACAGAAACCTCTAGAGGTTTAAGCATGTAACTAGAAGTCAATTCATAAGATGGGATTATGAAATTAAAAATCTGTCGAGTTGTAAAAGTTCAATATCAAATATTGCAATTGATTCGCAAAATTAATAGTGTTGGACAAAATAAGATGAGGTACTTATTTAGCTACGATACTTCACGTTATGATTTCTAGTTCTACCAAGGTTGACTTTACCTTTAACTATTTCGAGGTTGATAAAGTGAAACAGTAATCTAGTATAGAGTTCGACATAATCGGTTATACCTTTTCCAAAACATATTTGATCTCTTCCCTATATTAATAAATCAGTGTCAAACGTAAGCATGGTTGTGTTTAGGAAGTTTCATTTGCAACCAAACGCAACAGATACAATCTCGACGCGAAGCATATTGGTTAGCCGTCCTATATGTATGTTTTTATGCATGAAGTGATGGATGTATAAACACACACACACACACACACACACACACACACACACACACACACACACACACACACACACACACACACACACACACACACACACACACACACACACACACACACACAAACACACACACTTTATAACATACATACATGTATATATGTGATACATGTGTATATGTATATGTGTGCATACATACACACACACGTATGTATTTAGTTGCCAAACTATAATGCCCTATACATTCCTCATTGTTTAAGAGTATACGGTTCGATTTGAGGGAGATTTATTTACTATTTGTACCGGGTCGGTAACTAGTTAGGAACGCCAGCATTGGTTCTAAGCATTAAAGGTAAGAGATAGCAAATAAGGGCTAGGATTATTCATTTCCTAAACTGCTTTGACTATGAATGGAAACAGTAGTGTAGTTCCAGAAGTCAGGATGTGGATATTAAGAGCTGTTACTTGATCTCTCATTTCGTCATCAAATTATATTTTACTGGCCAACGAAGGAGCATCTATCTGTAGTTATTATGCTTTTAAACTTAGTTCTTTGGTTCATCAAATCTAATCTGTCGCTACCCATAGCTTGTTGAATGTCAAACTTATTAAGAAATACAGAAGACTTAATTTATGGAATGCTCTGGAAACTTCTTGAATTAGCAACATATGAAAAAGTAAAAGTAAGTCCACTGAACATTTATCTCTCGTGTTCTAGGACTCATAGAACCGGTTATTCTATTTCCATGGCATATAACTAACAAAGAACAAATCATTCCCTCTGAACAGGACGCTAGCTGGTTCCAGAGTAACTCATTGAAGCTGAGTGGGCTGGAGCTACGTAGAATGAAGTGTTTTGTGCAAAACATAAAATCATCTAGGTCCATGAATCGAAACCTTGTTCTCGCCATCGTGAGTGTAACGCCCTAACCACTAGGCCACATGCCTTCCACAAATAAACATACTACAAGGAGTAATTTTGTGTGGATGGGATCCGAATTAGCTTTCCAAAACATTGTAAACATATATTTGTTAGTTTCTATTTACAACTTTCGACATACAAATTTATACAAGAATCCAATTTTCCCCTTGCGGTAGACTTTTATATATCTATACAGACATCTATATATAAGTACCTTACTTTTGGCAACTGATGTGACGTTAAGAGTGGTGTATCCTGCCATGCGTATCTGATTTGTTCTTTAATTTCTCAAATTGTAGTCGCGAAGAAAACTACTTGCCTGTTAATTATTCTGAAAATAATTAGATTGATGTGATTGTGAGTAGAAAGACTAATAATAAACCTAGAAACACTCATATATCTCTATTTTTGTGTGTACGTGTATTTGTGTATGCATATAAATACACGTACATGACTGTATGTATGTGTACGTATATATATATATATATATATATATATATATATATAAATACATACATATCGTGGCACTTCGTCGGTTACGATGACGAGGGTTCCAGTCGGAACAGCCTGCTCGTGAAATCAACGTGCAAGTGGCTGAGCACTCCATAGACACGTGTACCCTTAACGTAGTTCTCGGGGAGATTCAGCATGACACAGTGTGACAAGGCTGGCCCTTTGAATTACAAGCACAACAGAAACAGGAAGTAAGAGTGAGAGAAAGTTGTGGTGAAAGAGTACAGCAGGGTTCGCCACCATCCCCTGCCGGAGTTTCGTGGAGCTTTAGGTGTTTTCGCTCAATAAACACTCACAACGCACGGTCTGGGAATCGAAAACGCGATCCTATGACCGTGAGTCCGCTTCTCTAACAACTGGGCCATTGCGCCTCCACCTATGTATACACACACACACACACACACACACACACACGCACACACACACACACACATGCACACACATATATGCATATATATATTTATATGTATATGCTTGTATGAGTATGTGTATGTATGTATGTACACACACACACACGCACACACGCGCACACACACACACACACTCACTCACACACACACATATATACGTAGACACTGGTGTGTAGGTATATCGCCTTCATCAATTACAGAATAGTTCATTACATGCTCAAATGAATCTATGATAGTTAAATTGTTGCTCACTTCTGGATGCACTGATTTTAATAGCTGAAACAGCTGTAAGCCAATGAAAGTAATTCTGAGACTCCTGTTTGTTTTGCTATTTACTAATTAATAATAATGTTCTGTACTTTCATTGTGCTTTAAATAAGAGGTTAGAGGAGAGAATGTCTATTACTTCGCACCACCTCTCAGCTGCAGTTTATGAACACCGCATATTATTACTATATCGAGGCCTAACAACCGGTTATTAGTCCCGTTTAATGATCATTCACTCTACTAAGAGGTATTGAGTAATCCTTCAGGTTAAAGTGAAATGATTTTCATAGTTTTATATATGAGACGATCTAAAGATAAGCAGTAATAGAAATCCAAATATCAAACACACAAACACGCAAACACGCACGCACATATACATCACATACAAAGACACACACACAAATACGCGCGCACAAGCAAGCACAGAAACATACGGAGCCTTGTGAGTGGATTTGGTAAATGGTAATTGAAAGATAATTGAATACACGCACACACATACAGGGTGTTCGGGCTAAATTTGACAGTTTGCATCAAAATAAAGTTTTTTAAAAGGTATCCCAAAATAAAGTATTTTAAGAAGTCAAAAAGTACCAACTAAATTGTGGCTGGGAAATAACAAGTTTACTGAAAGTAGCTGCTCTAATATTGCATCACAACGTCAAGACGGTTCTGGAACTTGGCGCATCCGTTCCTCAATGTGTCCCTGGGAAGATCATTCAACATCTCCTTGATCTTGGTCAGCAGATCAGCATTTATGTAGCAGCAGAGCGGTTGGTGTCTTTCTCAATCTTGCACAACACAGTAATCCATAAGAAATTCTGCGACAATCAGTTCTGACAGTTACCGGAGGTATATCAAGGACTCGAATCCTGCTGTCACACATATGACCTTCGATCAGCAAACCTCTCCAGAGCTGGGGATTGACCATTGTGTCCAACAACTTCACATAGCCATCTGATCTAAGCCTAAGACTCTGTTGGAAGATGTAGGGCTGTATGACACCACTTTGTTTGGAGAAATACTTAAAGAACATCACAGTTTGAGGAGCTTAGTTTTCATGGTACTTGTGGCATCACGTCGATTGTAAGGAAGACAGCAGTAGCACTGGCTGTTGCGCAAATGGGCCGAACAGAAGTTTTTTTTGCAACTGAGAATGAGATCATCCCTGGCACAACTGGAAGCCTCATCTTGTTCAGTAGCTTCTTTGTCTTCGCCAAGCAGTCCCAAAGTGTCAAAGTTTGCCCGTTCTATCTCTTGCACGAATGGGAGCCAAACTCCTCATTTAGGGCCAGTTACATGGTGACGACTCCCTTTCTTTCTCCAAAACTCGGATTCTCTTACTGGGATCTTTCATCGCATTAATCTGACTTTGTTGGGCGGACCCAACAACTTCACACACGCACACATACACACATACACGTACATAAACACACACACACACACAAACACACCTATAAACGCACACACATACACACACACACACGCACACGCACACACATATATATAGAGAGATCTATGTATGTATTTGTACTTGTCCCACACCACCGTCTGACAACCGGTGCTGGTTTGTTTACGTTCCTGTAACTGCAGTTCAGCAAAAGAGGCCGATGGAATAAGTACCCAGCGTAAAATAAGAACTGTAGTGGGGGTGGGGGGGCGTTTGACTAAAACTTTCAAGTCGATGTCCTAACGTTGCTGCAGTTCATTGACTGAAACAACTAAAAAGTAAACAGATACATAATAGTATATTTAGTATACATAATATATTTATACATACAAGCATACATACGTTCGCGCTGGTACAAATGCACGCAAGAGCATACACATCTACTTAATGTTTTTCTGTTTTAGGATTATAACTTTACTGGTGGACGACCATCAAGGGTTCATCGATTATATAGATTATAATACATATATCATACTAATACTTATTTTATCAATGCATAACTTAAATTATGGGAGATAAAACTGGACTCGTGCTCATGCATACACACACACACACACACACACACACACACACACACACACACACACACACACACACACACACACACACACACACACACACACACACACACACACACACACACACACACACACACACACAGGATGATAATATATGCACACTCATTCACAACACACTCAAATACTGAGTTTCTTTCTTCCGAATTATTGCCAGATTCATTGGTCAAACCGAACAGGATAACTGTAGGTTGTATCATGAAAGTGGCCATAGGCAAACACAAGAACTTGCACAGCGCACGCCTTCACAATATCATCATACTTATCGTTTCATGAATGCTTCTGTATCTAGATGAGTAAATTACCGAGAAGCTCGAGTGTCGAACAAAAGCATTTCTTCTGATCGAGTTTCAGACACACGCTGTTGTTTTACGGACGACAAAATCACGTCATGATAGAAATGTAGTTTTCAAAATGGTTGCCTCTTGCCCCACTTACTTTCAGAAATGAAACACTGATTGTTAAGCATGACACCTTATATAAATTACACAAATAAACTTACTGCATTTTTTTAAAAAAACTAAATTATCTCTGTTAGTAATTATTCGTATATTAGCATTAAATTACTAGTAGACTCATCCTGGTTTTGTTGCTATTAGCAATGCCATCAATTAGAAATAGTTCTTACAAAGAAATCAATATATTCCATTAAAATAGGAAGCACAGTAACTGCGACAGACAATAATCATCGATAATATAAGTTATTGATTCAACTGTGGTACAGTAAGAGCAGTAAAGCACTCGAGTTCAACACTTAAAAGACTTCAGGGTCAACACAGACATTTATAAATACAATCAACTTAGCAATAGGGCATTTGTCAATTGAGGCCTCTTATAAGATTATGGAATTATTTCCGGTGAACTATATATATATATATATATATATATATATAGTCACCATGATTGACCGCTAACTCCACAAGTTTTTTTTTATTCTCTCTCTGTTTATTTCCTCGAGCTCTTTTCTGTTGAAGAGCATAGGCTCGAAACGTAAAGACTTTCTCACTCTCTCAAGCATCAAACTACTATACCTGCTTGATTTTATACACCTGTCTTCGTCTTTTGTTTTGTTTCTGTAAATTTCAACTATATATATATATATATATATATATATATTTGTTTTGCAAGATTTTTTATGTGAAATCGTGTGTTGAAACAGATGTTGTTGTACTTGGGGATGGTCATATTGCCAGTTTAGCCAATAAAAACACACGCACTGTATATTTGGTGTTAATTTTTTTTTTTTTTTTTTTTCAGCTTTATATTACATTAATCTTAATCTTAATCTTATTTCGGCCAGAGTTCTTTCGTCACACTTCTGTGACCTCATCAGTGGTCCTTTGTTTCCTTCTTTCTTATGTGTGTCTCACCTTGCTAACTATCAGCCATTTTGTATTTTGTATTCCTATTGTATGTGTCTACGCATGCGTGTCCTTCAATGTGTCTGTGTCTTTTGTAAGTGCATGTGTGTATGGGGAGTGTCTGTATCACCTATATTCTCTGTTAATACGTGTTCATTTGTATTAGTTTTTATTTATTTATATGTTCATGTGTGTGTGTGTGTGTTTTTTTTATTTTTTTTTTTATTTTTAATGTGTTTAATTAAATTTTGTTAACGTATGTAGTATTTAATTCCATTTGTTTATCTATGTATTGTATTATACTTTGTTCCTATTATTGGTTTATGGGTAACATGTTGTCACATGCTGTGGTTTGTTAGTGGCGTATGTTAGTGTTCCATTCTAGTTTCCTATTCAGGCTAGGTTTCCCTTCTATTATGTGTGTAGCTTCAGTAATTTGTCTAAGTGCTGCATCACTGCTATGTGTAGATAAGATTTTAATTTCTATGTTGTTGATTGAGCCTCTATGTTCTTGCTCAGCGTGCTGGTACAGAACTGATGAGTTCTTCCCTTCCTTAAGTTCCCTCCAATGTTCGTTTGCCCGCTCCCCTATACTCCTTGCTGTTTCGCCTACATATGTCGTTGTCTTATTTCTGCATCGTCCCTCTGTACATCTTATACTATAGACCACATTTCTGGTTTTGCAGTTCGTTTGTGGGCTAAATCTACATACGATACAGTTCCTATCAGTGCAGGGGGTTCTACTGAAAGGGTATGTTCTACTGATAAGGGATTTGATAGGGTTGCCTGGCCTTTCAACAACCTTAATTCTTAGCTTAAGTTTGTCTAGGGCCCTTCTAAAGCGGTACGCCAGTTCGCCTCTAGGGGTGGTGTCGACGAACATGACGCTTTGGTACTTGTGGCTATTGTACCATGAGCTTGCCTTCCCTATTTTCTTCTTAGTTCTTTCTATGGTGTTCCATGATTTTCTCCTATAGAGTGGGCAAATCCCATTCCTATCGTTGCGTTTGATTGTTTCAAACTTCTTCATAGCTCCTTTGTAAACCCTGATCCTTTCTTTATGGCTGTAACCCGAGAACTGCATGCGGTGGACGAAATGTTGTATATGTCTCTTTAATTCTGTAGGGTCGCACATGCAGGAGACATTTCGCATTACTCTGACGAGGTCTGCCATCAATATGTTGAATTTGGCATTGTCCGCAATAGCCGAGTTCCGGTGGGTCAGGTACTTGGAGGCCATAGGTTTTGTATAGTGTGAATGGAGGATTCTGGTTTTATTGTTCTTAGTTTCTAGCCAGAGTTCAGTATCTAATACAGGTAATCTATGGTTAGGGTGTTTAGTAGGGTAGTCTATCGTAACTCTAATACTCTGGTGGATGGAGTTAGCTATTTGCTGGATGCTCTCCATAGTCTTAGTTTCTATTTCTATTTCAGGGGTACTCTCTTGTGGGGGTGTCTTTACCACTAAGTTGATATCATCGACATATCGAGAGTACACATTCACGAGTATGGAGTTCTGTGTCAGGCGTTCCTTAAGCCTTCTGTCCCACCATACCATGAAAAGATTGGCCACATCACCGGCGATACTAACCCCGATGGCTGCCCCCTCGTCCTGGGCGTATAATTTGTTGTTAAATTTAAAGGTGTGGCCTTTTAGGGTGACCTTTATACTAGCTCCTAGTGCATGTGCGATCATTTTCTTTACCTGGTGGATATTAGTGGGGGTCCGTATGGCTCTGGTCCATCCACTCCATCTCTCTATAGGGGTCTTCCTAGCCATAGAGGTAATTGTGGGTGGTCTACCTCTTAGACGTCTACTAGGGCAGAAATCTCTAAGGTCGTATCTATCTAGATATGCATCGTCATATGTCAATCTAAGTAGGAGGCCCAGTTCTTCTGTGTTGACTTTTTGGAACTCTACTTCGCTCTCGTTGATCATTTCCACGCACTTTTCCACTGCAAAATCCACGTCGATAGATGGGTATAGTGATACCACATCCATGCTACCCACTATACACCCTGTCAGGTTGCAAGTGTTGTTGCAGTTGTTGATCCTGCTGAGGAGATCTTCCGTGCTGTCACAGACATCAGGTGACATCTGATGTCTGTGACACCAGATGTCATCTGATGTCTGTGACAGCACGGAAGATCTCCTCAGCAGGATCAACAACTGCAACAACACTTGCAACCTGACAGGGTGTATAGTGGGTAGCATGGATGTGGTATCACTATACCCATCTATCGACGTGGATTTTGCAGTGGAAAAGTGCGTGGAAATGATCAACGAGAGCGAAGTAGAGTTCCAAAAAGTCAACACAGAAGAACTGGGCCTCCTACTTAGATTGACATATGACGATGCATATCTAGATAGATACGACCTTAGAGATTTCTGCCCTAGTAGACGTCTAAGAGGTAGACCACCCACAATTACCTCTATGGCTAGGAAGACCCCTATAGAGAGATGGAGTGGATGGACCAGAGCCATACGGACCCCCACTAATATCCACCAGGTAAAGAAAATGATCGCACATGCACTAGGAGCTAGTATAAAGGTCACCCTAAAAGGCCACACCTTTAAATTTAACAACAAATTATACGCCCAGGACGAGGGGGCAGCCATCGGGGTTAGTATCGCCGGTGATGTGGCCAATCTTTTCATGGTATGGTGGGACAGAAGGCTTAAGGAACGCCTGACACAGAACTCCATACTCGTGAATGTGTACTCTCGATATGTCGATGATATCAACTTAGTGGTAAAGACACCCCCACAAGAGAGTACCCCTGAAATAGAAATAGAAACTAAGACTATGGAGAGCATCCAGCAAATAGCTAACTCCATCCACCAGAGTATTAGAGTTACGATAGACTACCCTACTAAACACCCTAACCATAGATTACCTGTATTAGATACTGAACTCTGGCTAGAAACTAAGAACAATAAAACCAGAATCCTCCATTCACACTATACAAAACCTATGGCCTCCAAGTACCTGACCCACCGGAACTCGGCTATTGCGGACAATGCCAAATTCAACATATTGATGGCAGACCTCGTCAGAGTAATGCGAAATGTCTCCTGCATGTGCGACCCTACAGAATTAAAGAGACATATACAACATTTCGTCCACCGCATGCAGTTCTCGGGTTACAGCCATAAAGAAAGGATCAGGGTTTACAAAGGAGCTATGAAGAAGTTTGAAACAATCAAACGCAACGATAGGAATGGGATTTGCCCACTCTATAGGAGCAAATCATGGAACACCATAGAAAGAACTAAGAAGAAAATAGGGAAGGCAAGCTCATGGTACAATAGCCACAAGTACCAAAGCGTCATGTTCGTCGACACCACCCCTAGAGGCGAACTGGCGTACCGCTTTAGAAGGGCCCTAGACAAACTTAAGCTAAGAATTAAGGTTGTTGAAAGGCCAGGCAACCCTATCAAATCCCTTATCAGTAGAACATACCCTTTCAGTAGAACCCCCTGCACTGATAGGAACTGTATCGTATGTAGATTTAGCCCACAAACGAACTGCAAAACCAGAAATGTGGTCTATAGTATAAGATGTACAGAGGGACGATGCAGAAATAAGACAACGACATATGTAGGCGAAACAGCAAGGAGTATAGGGGAGCGGGCAAACGAACATTGGAGGGAACTTAAGGAAGGGAAGAACTCATCAGTTCTGTACCAGCACGCTGAGCAAGAACATAGAGGCTCAATCAACAACATAGAAATTAAAATCTTATCTACACATAGCAGTGATGCAGCACTTAGACAAATTACTGAAGCTACACACATAATAGAAGGGAAACCTAGCCTGAATAGGAAACTAGAATGGAACACTAACATACGCCACTAACAAACCACAGCATGTGACAACATGTTACCCATAAACCAATAATAGGAACAAAGTATAATACAATACATAGATAAACAAATGGAATTAAATACTACATACGTTAACAAAATTTAATTAAACACATTAAAAATAAAAAAAAAAATAAAAAAAACACACACACACACACATGAACATATAAATAAATAAAAACTAATACAAATGAACACGTATTAACAGAGAATATAGGTGATACAGACACTCCCCATACACACATGCACTTACAAAAGACACAGACACATTGAAGGACACGCATGCGTAGACACATACAATAGGAATACAAAATACAAAATGGCTGATAGTTAGCAAGGTGAGACACACATAAGAAAGAAGGAAACAAAGGACCACTGATGAGGTCACAGAAGTGTGACGAAAGAACTCTGGCCGAAATAAGATTAAGATTAAGATTAATGTAATATAAAGCTGAAAAAAAAAAAAAAAAAAAAATTAACACCAAATATACAGTGCGTGTGTTTTTATTGGCTAAACTGGCAATATGACCATCCCCAAGTACAACAATATATATATATATATATATATATATATATATATATATGAGAGAGAGAGAGAGAGAGAGAGAGAGAGAGAGAGAGAGATTCTTTCTTGCTGTTAAACACAGACGCGCGCGCTTACACACACGCACACATATGCACGTGTATGTGTACATATATATATATATATATCCATACATATGTGTGTGTGTATATTTATGTATATATGCGTGCATATTTATACATATATGTATACACACATACACACACACATACATGTATATGTATATATATGATATAAATATAATATCTATAGGTAGATATACATATGATTCAAAAACTAGAATATCTTGATAAGTAGAAAAATAAGCTGTAAAATATTTATTGTTGAGTTAAATTTATTCTCAGTTAGTATTCAGAAAAAGGCATTCACAGATGACACTATTGTTCACATAATCGATTACTGATACTCGAGACATGATATTTATTACAGAAATAATTCGAACTGCCTGTTATTGAAAACAAAACATAAAAGAAAATTGAAAAGAATATAAACCAAAATAATGTATATGTGAATAAAATAGATAAAAACGTTTATACATGAAACTGCTTTCATACAAACATTTGTACATGCGACAATAGCGGCGAAAAGTATATGCATATACATTCACCTAGGAAGGACAGTAACTGCGACTTTCAGGAAAATACATTGCGAGATATATTTGATTTTTGGCAATCAAGAATATCGTCTACTTCCTGTATTTCAATTTTTTTTTTTCAGTTTATGAGTTTAACTGTCTACATGTCAACATATCTATAAATGAGTGTCCGAGTATATATCTGTTAATATGTATTTCTATTTGTTACTTTTTTTATCGATTCATATATTTATCTGTTAGCTCGTTTTTCAGTTTTTTATTTAACAACGGGTAATGCACACCGGCGTTGCCCGGGTGTTATGACCTACAGCCACATTGTATTATTTGTTCCTTTCTTATGGGCAGAATCGGCATAGGAGGAGTATCCTGCAAACAACTGTTCTTTATAAACATGTTTTTCGGTTATTATCTGACGAACAATGCTGAAATTTTTGACACCAAAAACATGTACAATGGCAGTTTAGATTAGCGGGAAATCCTAATATTGCCCCCCCCCCCACCAAAAGGGTGCTTTCCGATTTGAGTGACATCAAACGGAAAGAAATAGAGGAGTTCATAAGAAAAGCAAGAGCAAAAAGTTTACCAGGGAACGACGGTGTGAGCTACAAGGTTTACAAGTATTGCCTGAAATTGCGTTTACAGTTATTTGCATTGATAAGAGAAATATGGAAGAAGAAAGACGTAGCGGAGCGATGGTGTATAGCTGAAGGTATCTATTTACCTAAAGAGAAAGATGCAAAAACACTAGGACAATTTAGACCAATTTCATTATTAAATACTGACGGGAAAATCATGTTTGGAATCATTGCTAGACAAATCATAAGATTCGTACAGCATAACGGGTACGTTAATGAAGCAATCCAAAAAGCAGGAATCCCCGGAATCCCTGAGTGCATAGAACACGCATTTGCCATCTGGGAAGCTATCACCTGTGCAAAACAACTGAAGAAAAACCTGCACATTGTTTGGCTAGATCTTGCCAATGCATATGGATCTGTTCCACACGCGGTAATCAGAGCAGCGATGGACTTCTTTTGGATTCCAAAAGATGTTCAACGAATGTTCATGTCCTACTACGACAACATGAGGATGAGATTTACAGCAGGAGAGTTCACAACAGAGTGGCAACGGCTAGAAGTAGGTATTGCAGCCGGATGCACGATATCAGTCATCTTATTCGTGCTAGTCATGGAGATGTTACTAAGGTCAACAAACTGAGAAAGCTGCTATAAAGACACCATTAAGGGCTTTTATGGATGACATCACTCTACTATCGGAAAGTAGAGAAGCAGCAGAGGGAACGTTAGAGCGGTTGGATGAACTGATAGGATGGGCAAGAATGAAATTCAAAGCCAAAAAATCTCGAAGCGTGGCTTTCGTGAAAGGAGTGCAAGAAGAAGTGAAATTCAGGATAGGAGGTGAAGACATACCAACGGTGAAAGAACAACCAGTAAAGAGTCTCGGCAGATGGTATAGAGACTTATTAAATGATAAGAAGCAAGTGAAAGAGACACACGAGTTAGTAGAACAAGGATTAAAAGCAATTGACAGAACAACACTACCGGGAAAATTCAAATGTCGGATACTGCAATTTGGACTGTACCCAAGGATAATGTGGCCATTGCAAATGTACGAAATAGCCTTGAGTAGAGTAGAAAGGATAGAACAAAGATGCAGTGTGTTTATCAGAAAATGGCTTGGTCTGCCGAAACCACTGAATACAACTGCACTGTATGGAAAACCCGTGCTGCAACTACCAATAACATCGATCACCGAAGAATATAAAGCAGGAAAGGCGAGAACAGTAATGATGCTAAGGTATTCAAAAGATCAGAGCATCCGAGAAAACCCTCCAAAGGTACGGACAGGGAGGAAATGGAATGCGGAAGAGGCAGTAAACAGGGCGATCGGAATACTAAAACATACCGATATAGTCGGAGCAACACAAGAAGCAAGAGCCGGCCTAGGGACGAGCAGTTTCAGGCCATTTTGCAAGAGCAGTGTAAAAGAGATGAAAGAGGCAGTGGTACACGAAGTGAGAAAGGAGGAAGAAGAAAGGCGGAATGTACATTTGGTGCAATGCAGTCAACAGGGGCAGTGCCTGAGATGGGAGGAATACGTGGCCAGTCGCAGAATCTCATGGAAGGAACTTTGGGCTTGGGAACAAGCAAGAACAGCTTTCCTGATCAAGTCTACCTTCAACGTTCTACCCTCACCGGCGAACTTAGTCCGATGGAACATAAAAACAACCGATGAATGTGGATGCGGAGAGAAAGCGACGGTGAGACATGTTCTGTCAAGCTGCAGACTAGCACTAGAAAGGTATACATGGTGCCATAATCAAGTCCTCGGCGTCATAAGCGCAGCACTCAAAGAGAAGATCGAGGGATACAATAGGGGAGAGTACCCCAAAGTGGAAAAACGCAGGAAAATATACTTCCAGAAGGAGGGAAAAGGACATAAGATCAGGCCTCCAAATAAAATATACGAGATAGACGAAAGATGGAAGGGATACTGGGAGCTGGCCACGGATTTGGGAAGTCTAGTAATTTTTCCACTTATAAAAACGACAAAAAGACCAGACTCAGTCATATGGAACACAGAACGGAGAATAGGAATTTTGCTAGAACTGAGAGTACCATGAACTCATCAGTTGGAAGTGTCCTGGTACCGCATTCAAGTCAAATCTCGCTGCTATGATATATATAGAGTACCAGTAGCTTCTGAGACACTGCTATCGCAAATAGGATATTCAGAGTAATTAGAAATGAACAATTTGTGATAGAAGTATTTTCTTTTACCTAGAGGGGATCTTTATATTCATCTTAATGTGGATGCCTTGTCAGAAAATCGAATACTGCGTTATTAGGTTTGAGAGATCCTTTTTTATGCCCCAAGTGTCTATATGATCAACTACGAAAGACAAAAGGAAGGTACATTATAAGAAGTCTAAATACAAAGCTAAACCGGAAATATTCAACATCGCCACTGAAACCACCTTTCTCTATATGGATAATCGCATAACACGTGTGTTTGAAGAAATAAACAACGGAAGCGCTGACACTCAATACCAAAATATTCCTTTAAAGAAATTCGTGTCAATGTGATTTTCTAAAATATTTTAGAAAGGTTTAATAATTATTTACATTGGATGGATATTTGTCATCATCTTGTTTGTTGTTAACACAACGTTTCGGCTGATATAGCCTCCAGCCTGCATCAGGTGTCTTGGGGGAAATTTCGAACCTGGGTTAACATTCCCAAGGTATTTTTCGATGTTATTATTATTATTCAGGTCACTACTTGGAGTCGAACTCGGAATCTTGAGATTAGTAGCCCGCGCTCTTAACCACCTCACCATATTCCCATGGACAATTATGGAGTGAATTTTAGGGCTTAATAATTATCTGAAAATCTTTCTTCAAACACACGCACATGTATGTATGTCTCTCTCTCACTCCCTCCCTCTCTCTCTCTCTCTGTATATATATATATATATATATATATATACTTAATGTATCATATTTCCGGGAAAGAAGTACACTTTAAATGTTAGAGCAGTAATGCACTAATGTATTTACAGGAAGTTAATTATATGGCCTGTCATAGAATAATCTATGGTTTCGCATCCATAAAGCACTTAACCTTATAGGCGACTCGTCAAACTCAAATGGCTCCGGACATATATATATATATATATATATATATATATATATATATATATATATATATATATGATTTTGTTGAATTAGGTACTTAAATTGAGTCACCTCATTAGGTCGGAATAATCATTTCCTTACCACTGATCAGTAGACGTTAAACAACTCCTTAACAAATAAATCTAGACTATTGGAGCTGCGCACACCTCGTTTGTTAGAAGTATAGATAATTGGGTCATTGGAGTCAATTATTCCTTCCCCCTCCTTAAAGCTCTACTAACGTGTGAATTTTTCTGTTCTGATCACGTATACACTATTCTCGTAGATCCATTCTGCCAAGAGAAATAGTAAATGTTTTTGCTCCGTGGATTTTGAACTATGTTAAATCATTCTGAATGACCTTTATTTTGAAGTTCATTAATTCATCTGAGGTAAACGGTTTCGTTACAATGATGTAATGTTTTCATTAATCAATTAAAGGAGTAGTTAGAAACCGACGTATAATAGACTGAGACTCGTACCGCTACTGTTACTCATTTACACACACACACACACACACACACACACACACACACACACACACGTATATGTGAACATTTAAGCGAAGTATTGGAATTTGTCTTGGCACATGGGTTAACTTTTATTGTTTCTAAATAAGATATATACCAAAAAATATACCGGTGTCAGTATTATGGAGTGGAACTCCCTTGAACGCGGTTATCCTATTTGGTCACTGTCTAATAATCAAAACTAGATGGCGAAGAGAAAAACAGAATATATATATATATATA
>NC_142933.1:18854031-18864031 GCF_046866305.1 Octopus bimaculoides
CCAGCATCGGTTGTCAAGCGATGTTGGGGGGACAAACACAGACACACAAACGTACACACACACACACACACACACACACATATATATATATATATGACGGGCTTCTTTTTCCAGTTTCCGTCTACCAAATCCACTCACAAGGCTTTGGTCAGCACGAGGCTATAGTAGAATACACTTGCCCAAGGTTCCACGCAGTGGGACTGAACCCTGAACCATGTTGTTGGTAAGCAAGCTACTTACCACACAGCCACTCCTGCGCCTTCTTCTTCTTCTTCTTCTTCTTCTTCTTCTTCTTCTTCTTCTTCTTCTTCTTCTTCTTCTTCTTCTTCTTCTTCTTCTTCTTCTTCTTCTTCTCCTTTCTCTTCTCCTCCTGCCTTTTGTATTTTTCTCTCCTCACACCTTTTGAATTTTTTCTCCTTGCGCATTTTGAATTTCTTTTCATCTTTTATACCTCGTACGTCATTACTTTGCCTTTCTCTCCACCTTTTTTTCTCATTTTTCAATCATGCCCGATTACAAATCTTTCCTCCTCCCCCTTCACCACCGCCTAAAAAAAAAACATTTCCACACTTCCTCTCCGCTGCTTTCAACCTTCTATTAATCTTTCCCTACTAATTAAAAAAACACGGTTCTCTTGCCCCGTTTCATTTCTCAGTCGCTGCCCCCACCATCGCCTCATCTCCAAAGGTTTACGCATCCATTTCCACTCCACTCTCCACTCTGCTTCAGCTATCCTACCCATACTCCGTATTACTTCCTATCGCTTTATGCGCGCCACCATTCGTCCCAATCTCTCCAAAATAAACACCATCCACTGCCTTCTCTCTCTCGCTTATTACATCTTCTTTTCCCCTCAGTCGCCTTCCTTTGCATACTCTACATTACGAGGTTTATTTTCTGTGTTCCTTTCTGTTGAAGAGCGTAGGCTCGAAACGTAAAAGTTTTTCTCACCTTCCTGAGCGTTAAACTAATACACCTGTTTGCTGGTCATGCACCTGTCTTCGACTTTTATTTTTCTGTAAATTCCAACTATATATATATATATGTATATATATATAGGAGAGTATTGTAGTTAGCTTGAAGCATTGTGTATTATTTGTGAAATATAGCGTGTCTTGAATGGCACAACAATGCAGAGTGGACTATAACAACTGTTATGATTTAATTATCTAGAGTATGATATAATAATAATATTTCGGAATATAAAATTCCTTCAGATATCGCTAGAAATTGATCGAGTCACTGCTATAATAGGTTTTCCAACGGTTACTGAATTTTTTTTTTCCGGAAGCGTCTCTGCAGTGGTCTCCGGAATTCCTCATGAAAAGTGCGTGAGGGCGGCCATGTTTCAAGCTTGCGTGTGTTGGCCTATCTGCAGCGCTGCTTCCAAGTTATGAATTATACGGGCAGTTGGCCCCTTGTGCGCAATAAAGAAATTGAATTATACGAGCAGTTTTTTTTAATAATACATAACTTGGAAACAGCGCTGCGGATGTACCAACACACACGAGCTTGAGACATGGCGTGCTTCACACACTTCTCATAAGAATTCCGGAAGGAGCTCCGTGAGACCACTACAGAGACGCTTCATGAAAAAAATTTAGTAACTGTTGGAAAACCGATTATAGCAGCGACTTGATAATTCCCAACGATATCTGAAGAAGGAATTTTTTTATTCCAAAACATTACCATATCAGGTTATGGATAACTAATTTATAAAGTATTATAGTACGTTCTGCATTGTTGTAGCATTCAAGACACGTTATATTTCACACACAAACACACACACTCACACACACACCCATATATATATATATGCACATAAACACACAAACACAAACACACATATATACATATGTATTTGTATATGTACAAGCATATGCACTCGCGCATACGTACATAGCACACTGACGTACAGGCACATGTACATAAATACAACTTCCCAACTGTTTCTACATCAGGAGAGCAAGCTATAACAAATGTTTCGGTATATATTTTAGTTTATACATCAGTATGCGAAACATGATAGTACATCGGTGTGTGTGTGTGTGTGTGTGTGTTTGTGTGTGTGTGTGTGTGTGTGTGTGTGTGTGTGTGTGTTTTTGCGTGTGTCCGTGTGCGTATAAATGTACATGTCAGTTCAGTTGTATATTTATCACCGTGTCAAACTATTAATCAGTAAAGGCATCGGTGTATCCAGATGCAATTAAGTCTTTCAGTTAGTGTACTGTGAGTGTGTGTGTATGTGTGTATGTGTATATATATATATGTGTGTGTGTGTGTGTGTGTGTGTGTGTGTGTGTGTGTGTGTAATTCATGCGTGTGTGCTTATGTGTACATTGAGTTAAGGGCCTACTTAAATGTTTGAGTACATGAGATTAATGAATGTTAAGAGTGATAATGTCCGTGTGTATGCAGACAATATGTAGTGAGTTGGAAATGAGGTTGAAGAATTCGGATGGCGCTTTAATGTAGTGGTTTATAAAGAAACTAGTGGTTAGAGTATTGCACTTACGATAGCGGTATTATGGTTTCAATTCCTGGACCGATTGATGCGCTGTTTTCTTGGACAAAACACTTAATTTCACGTTACTCTGCGTCTACTTCAGCACATGACGTGTGGCACACCGTGCACCTGTTGGGCAACGATGGGGGAGTGAGTTAATGTATAACACACATACATTTGATCACTATAAGAAAATCATTTGTGCAGGTCGTTCGGCAAAAACTGAACAGCCACACACAAACACACACACACACACACACACACACACACACACACACACACACACACACACACACACACACACACACACACAAACATACAAATACAATACAAATATATATATAAATATACACATATATATTCACACATATATATATATATAGATGTATATATATATATATATATATATATATATATATATATATATATATATATATATATATATATATATATATATATATAAGTAGTAAGAATACTGGAGGTTCAGTAAACAACACGTGGTGAAATTATGAGTTGAAAAAATGTAAAGAAAAATGAAGAAAAATGTCTTCGTTTCGCATAGTTTAATATTTTTTTATATAAATATATACATATTAAATGGGTGTTGTAAAATCCCAACCGGTTTTCGCTATTTAAATTAGCTTTTCAAGGGGTATTGTGTAGTGGTTAATTCGCATGATGAGGGACATTCGCCATCTTGGTTGTTTGAAAAATAAGAAAGGATTTAGAGAGTGAACCAAGGGAGGTAATGGGTGTCAAGGGGAATAACTGATTATATAGTATTATTTCTGGGGTTGTCATGTTTGAATATTGAGGTGTGGTTTCTATTTTTGAATGAATAAGTTCTCTTTATTTAGTCGTCCTTGCACTGAAATTGAATCTTTGCACTGGTACAGGGGGAAGATAAAGAACTTCGGCGTTTGATCACTTGCGCATCTGTCAAGATGTGCGCTCAGTGCAATTTGCCTGTACTGGTGGAAGCGAATCTGTTCCTTATGCACCGTGTTATATATATATAACACTATTATTTATCGCCCACAGACAAAGCTATAACATCTTTCATTCTCCAACTGTCTTTATCCTACATCAAGATTTCGATTTCAGAATTGGAGTTTATACTTGTATGTTCTCTGGGTATTTTGAAAAGTGCTTCATTTCTGTTCTCTGCACCGCCTAGCTGCTGATGGTGAGCGAACTAAAAACTGAGAAACTGCTTAGTAGCCAGCTCTGTGGAAATATATATATATATATATATATATATATATATATATATATATATATATATATATATATATATATATATGTGTGTGTGTGTGTGTGTGTGTGTGTGTGTGTGTGTGTGTACATATATACATACACACACATACACACACATCTATGTATGCATATAACCATACATGTATATACAGTGTGTCCCAAAAGTCACTGATAGTGGCGATTTTTAATAATTTCCTTAACTTTACACATAAATTCATGTAAGTTTGATACAATATAAAGGACACGATGGAAATTATTATGCACAAGTCAAATTTTGTAACACCACTACATCACATATGAAAAATGACATCGCTTGAATGGCAGCCATTTTCGGCTTCGGACGCCCGTACTCTTTTCATATGATGTAGTGGTGTTGCAAAATTTGACTCATATTAATTTCCATTATGTCCTTTATATTGTATCAAACTTGCATGCATTTATTTGTAGTAATGTGTGTATGTGTGTGTGCGCGAGTATGTCTGTGTGCACACCTTTACTAATGGTGTTCGCTATTTATGGTTTAGTTATGTATTTAGAATTTTTATGGATTATTTTTCGTTTGATTTTTGTTGTTAATCATTGCACTTGATTTGTTTTTGAGGCAAGTGTTTCATTGCCGAACTTAAAACTAAAGGCAGCTAATAGGTGTTACAAAATACTGTAATGTGCTTCTTTTTGTAATTTAAACACTTCAAACGTTAAACTGCCAGCAAATGAGAAAGTAAAATAGTAAAATATTGGAGAAAATGATGACAATCGTAGATGAAACCTATTGAAACTTATGGTGGACGTATATATTACAATTCTTTTCATCTTTAAATTTAAGTATAATACTTCAAAATATATACTCTTAACGACTATTCATCAGACATTTAGATATTTAACTGAAATACCTATGCCTCTAGCATCAATTGCAAATACGGACATCGATACTATTTAATTGACATGACTGTTAAAATGTTTTATTTTCATTCCTCCATGAAGATATTATCAGTGAATGATGTATGCAGTAAATACTAAACAAGTACACTAACATTAGATTTACGAGAGTAACGGAGGTACGTAACAGACAACTGAAAAGCAATGCCAGCAACACATATAATACTTTTTGACGGCTGTAAACCATTAATGCTATACAGAGACCACTTTCGCCATATAATATACACAAAAAACATCTGCCATTGGAACACACACATGCTCATAAAGGGAGAGATGAAGAGATAAGTGAGAGAGAGATAGAGAGAGAGAGAGGGAGAGAGAAAAAGAGGGTTATTGCATAAATGTACAAATAACTATTGATGCTAAGAATTGAGTAATAAATATTCAATAAAGCTGAAAAAATTTTCCCGCCTTATATATGCATACATTCCTCACCACATACATGGTGATAATTTCTGTTTTGTTTTCATATACACATATGAAGGCATTTGCCAGAAACGAAATTACAGATATATATATATATATATATATATATATATATATATAATAATTTTCCCAGAGGATGTAGCAACCGTTACCAATATAGCATAAGAACTTACCTTAGGAGATCATTAACTAGATTCCTTAAGGGTCGTTCTTATATATATATATATATATATATATATATATATATATATATATATATGTATATATATATATATATATATATATGAATGTATGTATATTGCGAAATAACGCAAACGCGTATGCAGCCTACGATGCCATGATTTCAAAGCCAAAAATGTCTAGGAAAATTTTTGTTGACGCTATTCCGCAGCAAAAGGTCTTTTCTAATCCAAGTGTACTCCAGCGTATTAAATATGACTTTACATGAAAGAGTATACACGCACATGCGCCTGCACGCAAGCACCTACAGAAACAGAGAGAGGGAGAGAAAGCGATAGCAAGCTAAAGAATCTTCTTTTCATTTTTCAGTTTTATTAAATATATATTAGTCTGAGTTCTTTGTAACAAATGTTATTTGTACATTATTGCAACAGCTCTCATTTATCATTCCTTATTTCTTTCTGTCGTACTTTCTTTACCTTTTCCTTTCTCGTTGTGTATATACAGGATGAGACAGAGAGGGCGGACATTTTTAAAAACTTCACAAAATCATTAATTTTAGCTGCAAACAAATTTTATTGACATCAATGAGTTCGTATTGAATTAATATTTGTCAAAATCAAGTGTGGAAAACAACATTCATCATATGGTGTCCGTTTTCACTGATGCGCTTTTGAAAGCGTTCTTGGAAGTTGGCCTCCACTCTCTCCAGCATTATTCTGTCGATTTGGGTAACTTCCACGCCAGTAGCTTCCTTCAAATCGTCCAATGTACGAGGCTTGAGGTTTCCCCACAAGAAATAACCACAATGGACCAATCAGGGGATGTAGAGGGTTTGTAGGACACAGTGTGAGACGACTGCTGTTATCGTTAGGCCTAACTCATCGTAAGGTAAATACCACTATGAGTGATATCCAAACTACAGTGGAGAAGGCTAGCCACTGGATTTGGTTAAAAAGAGACGATGAGCGATGGCTAGAGAAATATTGAGCTTTGTTTTTAATAACCAGTTGATCTAGTAAGCGGGGCCTCATATCAGTGAGGGGGGCCGGCTCGCATTGATGCCGCGGAGAGGTAGGCCCCGAAACGGCGCGCATTCTCTCCTGATGACCCCATACACTTGCTGGCTTCCGGTATGCAAAGTTCTCGACTGTTGTTTGGAAGACATCAAGGATCAAAATATACAATGACCTTAGCCATTATTATCATCTATGTACAATTGAAAAAATCAAGATTTTATCTTGAACACAGAGAAACCTTCTTTCAAGGAAATTTAAACTTCAAAGCTGCAAACCTGTTCGAGTATCAGCAAATCAGGAATTGAAAATTAGCTAAAACTCAAAACTACTATCGGCTGACGAGTTATCTCGGCGTTCTACAATAGAATAAGTTAGATATATCATATACCAATAGTAGCTTATGTAAAATCACTCTCTGTGCTTAACAAGAACAGTGTCTTATTACTGACAACATGCTTCACAAGGATTGCTAGTGAACACACAAGAATAAACTCACACTCACGTCAGGGAAAATTAATTTTCTACCCGAATTTGACCATCAAGTTAAAGATAGCGCTCTCTTCAAATAAATGTATTATATCAGTTGAGAATAACATCATTTTACGATATTCACACATGTTTTGTTAGCTAATGGAATATCGAAGACTCGACGCTGTCATGTAATAAAGATTTTTTTCAATATACAATATTACGGCGTCTGCTTGATCGTTTAGGCATACAATTTAGATTAACGGCAAACGGCGCCAGCCGAGTATATGTATATATATATATATATATATATATATATATATATATATATATATATATATATATATATATATATATATATATATATATATATATATAAATATATATATATATATATATATATATATACATATATATATATATATATATATATATATATATATATATATATATAAATATATATATATATATATATACATACATATATATATATATATATATATATATATATATATATATATATATATATATAAATATATATATATATATATATATATATATAAATATATATATATATATATATATATATATATATATATATATATATATGTATATATATATATATATATATATATATATATATAAATATATATATATATATATATATATATACATAAACATATATACATATATATGCATACATACATACCTACATATATATGTATAAACATATAGGAATGTATGTGTGTATATATATATATATATATATATATATATATATATATATATATATATATATATATATATATATATATGATATATATGCATATATGTGTATGCATGTATGTATGCATATGTGTGTGTATGTGTGATCATGTGATCATGTTCTTCATCTCTTTCTTTTTATCCTTCTCTCTGCCACTCTCTCATTCTACACACATACACACACATACATACTCGCGTGTAGTTGTTGGAATGCATATGCGTGTGGGATGGGTTTATGTATTTATGCTTATTTAAAGTTTTTACTTTTTTAATTTACATGAAATAACAGGACAGAATATTTAATATGAGGAAAATGTTATTTCAAGTTTTAAGTTGCAGGTGCAGCGCCAAGAATTATTCTCATTAAGAGCTGATTACTTGACAGGAATATTCCAGGGTGCAATATATCTTACCAAAAGATACGTTTTTGTTCCCTATCCTCCTGATTGACAATTTATGTGATATGAGATACATAGTTTCCTTGAGTAATTGGTTTATACATATATATGCAAATGTATACACACACACACACACACACATACACACACACACACACACACACATATATATATATATATGTATTCATACGTATGCGTGCGCACAGTATGTTCATGTTTAAAAGTTATTGTATCTACAAATTATATATGTACACATGTATATGCATATATATATATATATATATATATATATATATATATATATATATATATATATATATATATATACATATATATGTGTCTGTGTGTATATATGTATGCATATACATATATATATGCATATATATATGTATATGTTCTTACATAAGCAGGTTCAAGGAGCTAGCAAACGCCATAGGTAACCCGAATTCCTATAAAATACTTAAACGCAACGTGTTTTTGTCTAACCCTACTTTAGTTTACATATCAAGACAAATCTTGCCAGTAATTTCTTCAATTAAATACGAAACTACATCTAACCGAGCGCAAATCCTTAAAGTAGGTAACAAAAACAACATCAATCTAAGTTATAGGAAGACACCTATCTCCGTGTCGCATTTATCAACGTCGAAATCTTATTATCCGTCAATTCTAACCCTCTCCTTATCTGAGCTTGCAAAAGGCAAGACAACCTTTGACCGTAAATGCCTCGACAAATAGTGTACGGTGAAGTTCTCTCCACGAGCCGCAGTATATCCAAATCATACCTTGTTTTATTAAAGAGCATCTTCAAATCTAGAGTGTACAATGTATTTAATCTTTCGAAAAACAACAAAATTTGAATAAAAACCAATTTATCTAAAATTATATGGCCGTTTAAAATCCAGCAGACACGAATTATAACACCAAATTCAGATTCTCAGTTAGTACGAATGCATAGTGAGAATGATTTTGAAACCCATGTATTGAGAAGATGTATGCATCAATGTACCTTTCCGGTACATAGTAAGTTAAAATCTGAACTGATCTACTTTTGTATGTACATGTCCAAGGACTTGTTTTCAAACCCTGACAACGATATCTTCTACGTTGCAAATAAAATCATCAGAATCTGTTGTCAACATCATCATGCACGCTCCAACATATACTGATTAATCTATATATCACAGTTCACCTACAACATTGAGGTATTATAGTTGTCTGATTATATCATTTTAATACCCATAGACCGTGTCCTATATTCTGGAATTTATATGCTGTACCATTCATTTAAAATATCCACAGATATTACACAGAAAATTCATTATAAACGTAATTATCCTCCATGCTTATGTCTCTGTATATCTGGATCTCAATGTTCTCATAATTCAACACTTCCTCGTGCATATCAACTATACTACAAGAATTATTGTACTTAGTTTATTCCATCAACAGTTTTCAAATATTTTGTTGATTATCCTTTTACGTTAATTTTCATATAGAGGGGTAGGGAAGCTCAATGAGGAGTTTTTACAGCATTATTGACTTTGAGTAGAAATATGCTTCTTACGATGGTTCACAACCTGACAAAGACTATATCAGATAAGCAGATGACCTTCTCTAAATGCATTAAAACATTATAACATAATCTGAACATCATTTCAAAAAAATATCATCGTTCACTTTGAGCATATAAAAAAAAAAAAATTCAGCTAGGGCAAAATGAGTAAGCCAAATTAAGATGAATTTTCCTGTTCTATTCTCCAGAACTACATTTCAAAACAGACTTGTAAACATCAATATCCATCTCCAGACATTAGAATGATCAGAGAGGCAACAAAAATTTAAAATATCTCGGTCAAATGAAAGAGGATCAAGGAAAAAATGGCACATGATATGAATTTAACGGAACTCGACTAAATAAATAAAAAAACTCAGCATATATAACTTCTTCATGATCTGCTGGAGTGGCTTTCATCCCAATATATTTGCGCGCCATAAAGTTGAAGAGAAGAAATTATTGAAATTAATCATAACTCATTTTC
>NC_142933.1:18869031-18876531 GCF_046866305.1 Octopus bimaculoides
TCGAAGCGAAATTTAGTTAAGTTATAACTATGCAATGACACAAGAATAATAGTTAAGAAGCTTATGTCACCAAAGAAGGAGATAAAATTCTATTCAGAATTCCATATGAGCCAACAAATGTAGCCTTTTCATTTAAAAGGCTTCATTTTCCAATACTCCTCAGCTTTTACATGTCAATCAATATATCCCAAAAGAAAACAATATTAGTTGCTGTATTACATCCATCCTGAAGATTTCAGCATTGTTCAAGGCCGACTTTATGTAGGATGCTCAAAAGCTGGAAGACTTCAATGCTCTCTATTGGTAAAAACAAAATCATTATACATCACGAAGCGCTGAAATGAGTGCACAAAATTTCCAGACTATCATATAAAGTGGGGTTAATCACAGTTATTAATATCATTTCTTTATCGATGTATGTAAGGTGGTATTGATATTTGGATGTGTGGCTTTCCTCTCAGCACTTCAGTTTCATGTTATATGAATGATTCTATTTCTGTAGATAGTTCAACTCCGGTTTTTTTTTTACCAGTTTTTCAAATTATTTGAAGTAGTTATGAATTTGAATAATGGAAGTTCAATAAGAAACTCTAATATGATAAAACAGCCTTTATTTGATTTACGCCATGAATTAGCTCTATCTATACAATTACATTACAAAATATTCTATTAATATTCAGTTTGAATATGTTGCACATTGCATTAGAGTCCGTATACTACAAACATAAATCAACAAAATTCATTTCTTGTTTGAAAGCAATACAATAGAGGTGTATAATATATAAATGCTTGCATTATGAACAATTTTGGGGACCCTCAAAGTATACTTATCCACCTGAGAAACGCCGGATATTCTCCTAGCATACAAACTACTATGTATTCATATATAGACATACACATGTATATGCATAAGAACAAATAAGTAAAGATACAAACGTACACATATACATGTATATATATATACATATACATACACAATTATAGAGATATATGTATGAGTATACCTTTGATATTGTATCTATCTATCTATCTATCTATCTATCTATCTATCTATCTATCTATCTATCTATCTATCTATCTATCTATCTAAGGCGTTCCGACTAAATGAGAGTTTGCATAAAGGGTTAATGAAAACACAATATCCCATCTAAAAAATCAAACAACATTACCAACATTTTGGCTGGCAGATAACAGTTTACTCAAAGTAGCTGCCCTCAGCTTCCACCACAGACCCAAACAACTCTGGAACCAGAGCATGCGTTCTTCACATTTACCTGGGAAGATCTTCGAACACCTTGATCTTGGTCATCAGCTCGGCGTTGGTGCTATAGGTATAGCGGTGGATGTCCTTCTCAACGGCACTCCACACATAGTAATCCATGGGATTACAATCGAGGAGCCCAGAAATTGGGGCTGGTGAAGCCGCAAGAATCCTCCGACAACCCATTCTGACGCTTTCTGGAGGTATAGTGAAGAGCTAGATCCTGCTATGATACAGAAGCAACTTTCCTCAACTACGGATTGACTACAGACTCTAACAGCCTACTGAATTGAGTCTCGGTCCCTCAAAGATGTGGGGAAGACTGCTGACGTGCGGACGCAGTCAGAACACTTGCTTTGTGCCTTCCTGCTGGCCACGGTATCGTAGTCTCAATTGCAATAGTCTATGTTACTTCTTACAGCAGTTACTATGTACACAGAGAATTGAACAGGAGTCATGATGTCTGAATTTGATATCCGGTGCGGATCAACATGATACAGTTAACTCTCTTTCAATATTGCGGTGGCTTCTAGTCCTCCATGTCAGCGAGATTTTTACAACTACAACGTTGATATTTATGCTCACCAACGCGGTTGACTGTTCACCAATATCTCAAGCTGTTCTTGGAAAAGGAGACAAATCGTGAAATTTAGCCAGAGAACCCTGTGCGCGCACACACACACGAATGCAAGTATGCATGTATGTATATATGTATGTGTTTATATATACATATATATTTCCAATTCTCTATGTGTATGTATGTCTATAAAGACACATGCGCACACATAGACATACATGTATATGTTTATAGAGAATATAGAAATACGAAAACACTCAAAACAGTCTGGTGCATCTGTAGTAATAATATTAATAAAATGACTATCGAAGTCCCTAATATATGGATCTGACATAATGAAATTATCTAATAGGTTTAACAGAAATCCTTTTGAAGGAGCAATTCATTCGATCTATTTGTTTAGTGGAATCGAGGATAGAAATTCACTATACATTATATTGCCAATATAGAGGATTCACCCTTGTTAACATAATACGGTCAAAACAGCTAACGCATATCAATTGAACACATCAAACACACTTGAGAAATTGAAAATATTTATCACAGCAGCAATTCTTCTGATAAAGACACGATGCATTGTCTACATATCTGCACAAAGGAATATTCAACCTCTGTTATTTGCAAATCACACAAGGAAGTTCTTTCAAAATTGTTCTTTTTTCTTCTGGATTGAATGTGAGGCTGCTAAAATAAACATCATTTGAACACTGAAACAGTGATGTAGTTAGCTTCCTCTTCCCCTCGAATTTGCTAGCCTAGTACGAAAATTTGAAAGGATTATATTCAGTCTGAATGAACGCGAACTATGGGAGAAACGAAGTGTCGAGTGATTCTGTTAGTAAAATAGTCGAAGATTGTCTTCAACCTAAATGAATTTGGATTTTTTTGAGATACATAGAAATATATTTCGACAGTTGTAGATTTTATTTACTTAATTATTTAGTCAGTTATAATTTTGTGTTTTTTTAGTTGTATTTGTTATGTAGTTGAAAAGTTAATGCTCACATTCCTAAGCATAGGGGTCTGAATAAATTGTTTTGCAATCTGGCCATCTTTTCACAAGGAATTTCGTATGTCTTTCGAACCAAAACTCCGACTTATATACATGGATATGAATTGTATATAAATGAAATAATGTATATTAGTCGAAAAAATTGTTGGCTATTTTGTTTTTTTAATAATTTTTAAATATTATATTCATAGTATATTATGTTATATTATAATATAAATACATTATTAGATTATCAATTGAATCTCTCTATTTAATTATATATATATATATATATATATATATATATATATATATATATATATATATATATATACATACATATATGTATATATATATATATATATATACATTACCACTCCATCGTTACCCCACCCCTACACATTCCAACTCCACCCTCCCTATATATTCCATCCCACCCCACCCCGTCCCACACATTCCACTCTCACATACCACACCACACCACTTCACACTACCCCGCACACAAGCACTGACCACTTCCCATCACCCACACCATCATCCACACACCTACACATGCACACACGAACACGTCAAGGTCACCAGCCCCTAACCACACCCACATACATCTGTGTAGAGAGATGGGAATGAAAGAAGGTATGCGAGCGATGTGTGCGATCCGGCGGTCAGCTAGGAGCAGGTGTATTTGTACAAGCGTGGCGTTGGATTGAATATTGTATAGATAAGTGAGAGGTGTGAGAAAAATTAAAGAATATGGTATAGTGGATGAGATAAAATATAAAGGAAATAAAATCAGAAACGTGGTCAGAGAAGATATACAGAAAATAAAACCCAAAAACAAGTATGAAGTCGGAAGAAAAACTTACAAAGTCAGTAAAATGATAGTTTAGGTATAAAAATCGAAGAAAAATCAGTTAAACGTGTAAGAATGTCTAAAACAGGAAGAATTATGTCAAAAAAGAAAAGAAGATTAACAAAAATGGTTTGAGCGAGTGGAGTCTTGTTGCAGAAAAGAAATAGGGACGCTTATTTCGAAACGGAGAGTATATATATATATATATATATATATATATATATATATATATATATATATATATATATATATATATATATATATATATAATGTATATATATAATGTACATATATCTTGATCGAGTCCACTCGACCAATAGAAAATAAAATACATAATAAAATGTATCATCAATTGCTGCTAGGGTATTATGTGCTCTATTGTTTCGACAGCCAAAATTAAACTGATACATACATCGATATATATATATATATATACTACATATGTGGGAAATTCTGTCTGTGGGTGCGTTTTATCGATTTTGGTGAAACTTGACACGTGAGTAGAACTCATGTCTGGAAACCTCATATCATATTGTTAAAAAGTCGATATAGAATATTTAATTATATATAACAATGATTTTTGTTATAATAGTAACCGATAAGGATTCAAAGATTAGTTTTACTTGGTAATTGAGCGACAAAATTAAATTATATTCCGCCTAGTTTTTGATTTAGTCAACATAAACGCTAAAAGGAATTATTAAATCTGCAACCAAAATTAGTACCTTTGATTGTTGGAGCAACGAATCCTATTTGCATCACAAAATTCCCCCTTTCTAGTCTTCAGTGATTTATAATGTTTTAATACATATTTCTTATTGTCTAGTAGCAGGCATTGCAAAATTTCGGACTATATTTCAGAATGAAAAGAAGGGTGAACTTTAGCTAGATCCACAATAACAAAGCAAAGCTCCGAACTTGCAACATGGTTTGACTACAAAAATCTATCTGTTACTGAGTTGTAGAGTTGACAGTATACAAGGGATATAATAAGTAGTGGGTACATGAAAGGAATTCTTAACAGTTGTGTTTGATTTAAGGGACATTTGGTTAGGGTTTGGAAGAGCAACAGAAAGATTTATTGACTTTAGCTACTCTCTCTCTGTCTCAGCACACACAGACACACGCAGATACACACACGCATTCAGACATATCTTTACACAGGTTTAGGAGGACATAATTCTCCCAGGAGTAGCTCTGCAGTGGAAGGTCTTCTCATGTTCAAGATTACTTGAATGTGTTGAATGTGATTTTACACCAATATGTTTCAATCAATGTTGCTTCGTGCAATATTATGTATTTAATTCTAGCTTGGCTCACCTCTACAAATCCCAGTTGATATTCCGTATACTGTTTCAATGAGACTAATCTAATTTTTATCAGGTTATGAGTGTTACTTTGTTCCTATATTCTACAAATGTTACTTGTTGGCGTAGTTGCTTCGCAGTTAAATGATTTAATTCTGGATGTAGATCGTCCCAATATGATTTAAATCGATTCATATAGCCAACAGCAGGGTTTTGTTTCGCCTTTTTTTAGCAGTAAAAATAGATCAGTATTCAATTCATAACTCCAAGAGAAATGAGTTTTGTAATCACAGTTTCTTCTATAACTACAGGTAGAAACAATTTGTTTACCTGTTGAGCTGTTGTTTTCGTTCTGTTTCTCGGTTGTGTTGCTGATGTTGTGTCCAGCCATGTTGTTTGTAGTAACTCTCTGCATGCTAAGTTCAAGCTTCGGTCGAAAATCAATGCGATCGTGAATAAAAAGCTCTCCGAGTTAATTCATCTGAAGGTTAACCAGTTATTTAAGAAGGCTGATAGTTGTGGCTCCAAAGTTAGAGATAGTATTCATCGTATTTTCGATAAATAATCTCCCATGCCAAATACGCGACTTGTCGTTTCGAGTTCATGTATATATGCATGTATGTGTGAATGTATGTGCTCTGACAGAGTCATCACCATCAAAACCAAGCTGAGCGTTTATAAAGCCTGCGTCTAATCTGTCTTCTTTTTTTAAATACACTTCTGAGACGTGAGCTACATATCGGCATCACATGAAAGATTCCATGAAGCTTGTTTTAGGTGGATCTTAAACATTAAATGGCAATCTCTAGCATCATGGTTCTTTACGAGTCAACACGTCTAGTACTGAGATGCACCTTATACACAATCAAATGCAGTGGATTGAGGAGCTTTTTCTTTTTACGTTGAGTTGCAACGTGCAGACGTCCATGACATAAATCAAATAAATGATTTTGAGATTTCGTGAAAAATAACCTAAAGGTTCTTACTGTGGATTTTAAAGCCTAGAAACCGATTACGTATAATTGGTCGGTTAAGGAAGAAGTGATCTACAATGGTTGTAAAGCATTTGAAACACGGAGAATCGAAAACTTCATCTTAAAAGGAACAATTGGTAAATAGGGCTTGGTCCCAGTTCCATGTTTTTTCGGCTTGAACATATTTGTAACATCTGCAATAGAGTCTGTTTTTCCAAAGCCGGACTCGCTAGTCATATGAAATCAAATGACAAGACTTTGTAATTGAAGAGGTGGTCTTCATCTGTAAAGAAGTGACAGTCGCCATGTATATATGTATGTAATCATGCAGAAGTTGTTGCTATATTGAGGGGTATATTACGTAAAACGTTCTTCTTTTTGTTAGTACTATATTTTGTATTTCATGGCAATTTGGCTGCTATTTCTAGTTGATCTGTAGCCACTTTGACTTCCTTTCATCTCATTAATTCGTGTAGCCCTTTATTTTACTGCTTTCCTTGCGCAGTGAAGAAAATGCGTAAACTGTTAAACTAAACAAAAGCCGTATCATACTGAAGTTATCTGCGTCAAAATCAAATTGATAAACATCGTATATTCTATCGCAATGTGTTAAGTTAATAAAATAGCGCAATAATAAACGAGTGGTAACATATTTGATGATATCTACATCTATTCAAATAGGAAAATGTTCCAAAAAGCAGCGAAACACAATCTTACGATAAATCTCTATTAATATTGTGAAATATAGAACTAATTTTTATTCGAACTGTGAAAAGCGATCCGACAGATTATGATGTTTTCTATAGCGTAAAATCCAATTAACTGTTTATTTATTCGCAAATTTTTATAGCCAATAAGAGAACCATAACTTGATACTATCTATTCATGTATTTGTTACAATAAGTGATTTAAATTAGTGAATGGTAAATTATTTCTATGTACATTCAACAAATTGTATTTTTCCCTCAGTACCTATATTTTATATACGTTCTTGGAACCATTTGAAATATTTCCTTGCCATTTCAAAGTAACTAAGTATTATATTTCAATATCTATAGATTAATATAAGAGAGTAGTTTAAAATACATTTACTCATACTAAAACACAAACACATACATACATGCATACATACAAACAAACAAACATACATACATACATACATGCATGCATGCATGCATGCATACATGCATGCATACATACATACATACATACATACATAAATACATACATACATACATACATACATACATACATACATAAATAAGCTAAAAATGCTTGCGACATTGACAGGAATAAGAGCTTCTGGACCTTTGAAAAGTACACGACATCTCACCCTGAAGTCTATTCCTTTGTTATCCAAGGACAATAGATAGCTACTAACCACTCGAGAAGCAAAAGGGATAAAAATATCTCTAAAGGTCCGCTTTGTGATAGAAAGTGTCCATTGTGCTGGCGTTCAAAATCGCCGAAAGACGCTACTTTTCCATGAAACATAATATTATTGCATTGATGGCCTACAACACTATACACATGAAGTATT
>NC_142933.1:18881531-18921531 GCF_046866305.1 Octopus bimaculoides
TTTAAAGGGAATATATATATATATATATATATATATATATATATATATATATATATATATTTACGCACAGTGTAATTATATAGAGAACGTAAAAGGTTCATGGTTAAAAATTTGTAAGATTGCCTCAAAGGAATCCAAGTGGCAGGGTTCTTACAAGACTCTAACAAATGTATATTTAATACAATAGAGTCCTCATTCCTCGGTGACAGTTTTAGAGAATGCACGCAAGACCTCAGAAAACTATGATCTGCACTTGAATTTCATATACATGGAAATTACAAAGGACTACGATTTCATTGAGAAACTTTTCTGCTTTTGAAAACTGAATAAAAGTTTGAAGGAAAGTGAAGTACATCTGTTTGAAGCAAAACAATATGTATTTTCCATTGTTAGTTGAATGTCTTGAAACAGTTAAGAAAATGAAAAATACTGTTGAAGCAACTTCGTTATCTGTTCCAACACCTGGTTTACATTTCAATACGTTAATTGTGTAATGGAAAAAAAGTTTTTGCTGAAATTGTGGCATCTCTTTCAAGTAAAACAATATCGATTTTTAAATTCTCAGCTGAATGCCTTGAAGCAAGAAACCAAAAAACCCGCTTGGCAGCGGTTTAGTTATTGGTTCCAACATCTAGTTCTCTACTTACTTTTGAAACAGACGCCTCTATATCATCAATAGGTTCTGCTTCTACCAAAAATGAATAGCAATTCACATACACATTGAATAATACTGAAAGAAAATAAGCAAGTTGTAAAGTCGGAAGTGCTTGCAGTAGTCAAATATGTTAATATATTGTGTTTTAGCATAAACATCTGCTACTACAAATACTAAACTGTGTGGTAGAGGCTTTCAGACCTCTCGTATGAAATACACTATCGCTACGAAAGAGAGATGTGTATATACATATATCTTAAATAGAATTCTAGTAATGCTAATTATACTGAATTGATATCAAATGATAGATATAAGGAAGAAAATTCATAATGACTTAGGTCAGCAGTTTTACATAGAAAACTGCTTATATGGAAGGCCTATTTGTAATAACCTAATTTGAAAACACATTGCAGATAAAATAAGATTGTATGGAACTTCCCTTTATCAAAATTGCAGCGATTTCAGTTGATATCGTTACACTAAAACCAATGATTAAAATAGGTGACCCTTGTATACTGACAACATGTGGTACCTTTCTGCATTTACCTTCAGAAAATCAACAATTTTAGGTTTTATTCAGTGTTTCTCTTCATTATTAGATTTCTTCAGTACTCCAACCTTTGTAAATATTTATCGCGGTACTCAATTTGAAACAGAAATTTTGGAATTCTGTTGATAGAATATCCTTAAATCTATATAGAATCCTTACTATCACTCAACAAACACACAAAGAATGAACATTTCAATTGAATAATATGGAAAACTATTCCTTTACATTTAAAACAAACAAGAAAGTATAATAATATAACAGTGGGATGAAGACCTCCAACGTGATTTAAAGAGCGTTACATCATTACTTTGTAGGAGGTCTAGGAGACTTTAACATGCAACCATCACTTAGCGTATTGTTAGAAGCTACACGTTGTTCAACGCTGGAAAGGCAAATTGATTTTTCACTGAATCCATCGACATTAACAACACTATTTCTTGATTAAGTTTATTGCTAGAAAATTAGCATACATAAAAACACATAATCGAATCTCAAGAAAATGTTTCTCAAGAAAATGATTGAAGTAACCTGTTCCCACTACATCTTAATTCAAAAATGTTTCTCAAGAAAATGATTGAAGTAACCTGTTCCCACTACATCTTAATTCAATGTTCAACCGGTAGGCTTGATAATCTCATTAAGCTATTTATTTCTAACTCCTGAGTTCGGGACACAAGATAAATCTGATGGAAACTGATACACTTTGTTCATGCTGTCTTTCCTTTTGGGCAAATGCATTTACGTTATCATCCTTGCTCTATGATACAAATGCATATCAAAACAATGATGATAACTTAATTTTCCAAACAGTAAATAATGAGGACACTTCAAATCCTCGTTCTAAATTATGTAAAACAATTTAAACATTCTAAAAAGTACAAGAAAAATACACGCCTATTTTGTCATATCTCAATGTTATGCAAATAATACTTCTTGTTACATTTTGTGGGGGTTAATAATAAGGTTTAAGTTTTATTTACGAATTATGACTTTTTGACATTACAAATATTTTTCATCTGTCGAACAGGGAATATAGTATCAAATATTTAATATAACTATTTTATGTTGCTACGTACTAACGTTGCAATAACTTGAAATCACACGAAGTTTTGCATGAGCTTCATGGACGTGTGCACTAAACTGAAGAGAATAATATAGTGGGAACGAATTTACTTCGGTCGATAGAGATTCAGTTGTTCGATTACCTGTCCTTGAATTAACGCGAGAATAGTTGAGTATAATAGACACATGTACTTTTAACGCGCAGTTCACACAGAATCAGTGCCATACAATGTATGACAAGGCTCTATCTTTTAATTTACTCGTAGAGTCCAGCTGATGAGCTTCTATACAATCACAAAATATGGCTTGATATGAGGCTATAGAAAATATTCGCCCAAGATACCACGCATTGGGATCGAACTTAGAAACATATACTTCAAAACGAATTTTGTAACCATTTGGCCAGGCTGTGCCTGCTCCATTTATTATAAAACTTTGTTAAAATTTACGTTGGCTGCAATTTCTGGAATGGGAAAAAAACATTTGAGTATGGGATACTTGAAATAACGAATCACAACATTTTAGATCAAAACAGTAATTTAATAGAATATTCCCTGCTTCCATTCAGCTCTTTTCACTTTCGAGAAATCCTGACAATGCCGTTGGCGGTTTATCATATTGATTGTGAACCTGCCTCTCCAGGCTGGTCAATTGTAAGTTGAACGGAGAACACAAAGAACTGGGACAGATGCCGTTCATTTCTGTAATTGCCCTGGATGGAAATGTATTGGCTGTGAGTGGATGGAAGACAGTCATCGCAGCATTTGAATTCGCATAACCCAAACGAATACTGCAATAGCATTTTATTCAACGCTGTTAACTTGCTGTCTTATGTAAAGTTACACGGAATTTGTAAAAATGAAAGATTCATTACTTTTCTTATCACATGTGCACCGTTGCACATATTATTCATACCTGGTACTCAAAGGTTGCCTGACTCGTGTTCTATGTAGATAGTCGACCTGCTCAAAATCAATTGCAGTGCCCTCAATTTATATTATCCTCATAAGCAGGACATTTTAAATATTTTAGTCTGGAAATTCACGGTTGGAGGCATTTCATTATAAGTTTGTATAATCAGGTCTAACCTGGAACTATTAAACATTAAAGAAAACAATTGTTTCGAGCTGACAACTCCATGGTCTATCAAACATGCGAAATAACAGCCAAATATTTCTTCAGACATATCTATTGTCATAAAAGAAAGCAAGGACACGTCTGATTATAATACGAAGCACACTGTACTTAGAAATAAAAAGACATTTTGGTTAAAGTAGAACGTCTGATTGTAGGTCTGTCGAGCCAGAACTCAGTCGTGGTTGTTAAGCATTAACAGCAAACATCATTGCATATTACCAATGAAGGAACCTCTATATGGTGAATTGAAATGCTAGAAATATCAGTCAAATTTCTTCAAATCAAGCGCCATGAAAAGGACACATTTAGTAATGTTTTCCTGTTACAGTATACATTGAAGAAAAATAAACAAAACCCTGGAACCTCGCATCTGGAAGGATTTCCTCATAGGTCTACTCAATGAAGGCCAGCTTTCGGCTAAACAACAACAACAATACTCACGGCTGCAGTACCACTTAATCTATCCTTATAAATTTGGAACTCATTTCTGATTTTTTTTGTATATATATACATATATCCATGGCATGTCTATATGCATATTATATCCCTACATATTTTTATTTTTCGATTTTATATACTTTTCTTTGCACGAACTATTTTCTGTTTCAATAATTTTTAGCTGTTTTAAAATTTTCTGTTTATGCTTTATGTAGTTACTGCATGTTTCTATAATTTTATATAGTCTCATATATTCACTCTCACTTGCTCTCTTTCTACATTTTATGCACACACAAAATACAAAAATACGCGTGCGTGTTTGCCCGGTTTCTCTCTCTCTCTCTCTCTCTTTATATATATATATATATATATATATATATATATATATATATATATATATATATATATATATATACATACATACATATGTTTCTATAATTTTTTTTTACAATTTTCCTCATAACCGTTATACTTCTAACGTATGTGGTATTAAAATCTGCGGCATATATCAAGAAATATGTCTTTGGTAAACAACTATGACTAGGTTACTACTGTCGGCAAAGAACTACTAGAAAGGCTTTGATCTTTAAGTGCTGCAAAATCCTTTTATAGATTTTTTTGTTTGTTTTGAAGTATTAATTTTGCATATCAATTTCTAACTTAGAAACATGATCATAAAAGTTTGTTGGGGAGGGGTTCAGTCAACTATATCGACTACTGAACATGATTAGTAGTTAGATTATCGCCACCAGAAGGGTAAACGATGAAAGGCAAAGTTGTACTTTCCAGGACTCGAAATCAAAACGTACAGAGACACAAATTAATTCTGAAAGGGATTCTTTTCAACGCTTTACTGATTCGGCCGCCCTTGAGTCTCAGAATTTTTGTCTCTTAGAATTGGCACAAGGCAACTGATTATATTCTGATGTATGTTATGGTTTATGGAAGTCGATTGAATCGATCCCTGTAACACATTGCTGCTCGTATCATTCTACGCTCTACTGATTATGACAACTCACTGGCTTCTTTAAGTCTTACCATATAAATGAATTTATAACATCTAGGTTAAGTTTAGGTAAAACCATTTCTCACATTTATCAGAATACAAACTGAAAATAACATGCTTTGATCTAAAATATCGGTGTCGATAAGAATACAGTTGAATCAAAATAAAATTCCTAATATACTTTAAAGTGTAACATTTCTGAACTATCATATGTTAGAGTGTTACTGTGGCTAAAGAATATATCAAAGAATCACTTTTCGGAAAATAACTATGCTTAGGTTGGTGCTGCCGCCAAAGAAATATTACAAATTCTTTGATCTTGAAGTGTTTCAAAAACCTTGCATATTTCTTTGTTTTAAATAATCGGATTATTATATTGATATCGATTAACAATAGCCAATTAAATTACTGATGTGTTGATGTCTTTATTCTGCATCTCTTTTGGCTTATAGCTATCGTCATGAAAAGGATAGTTTCCAATCTTGTGTTTCTTTTGCTTTGACTAACCACACACATAATGGAATTCAACAAGAGACGTATGCTTAAGTAGATTACTTCGAAATGGTTTGATCCTACTGCGTAGTGGTCTTTGGGAAGGAGTTTTGTGCTATAGCCTCGGGTTGATCAATAATTGTTCGCAAATGAAAGTTGGTTGGTGGAAACTCTACAGACGCACACACACATACATACATACATATATATATATATATATATATATATATATATATATATATATATATATATATATATATATATATATATATACATACATATATGTATATATATATATATATATATATCTCAGTGCATGTGTGTGTGTGTGTTTGTGTATATATAAATAATATATATGAAATATATAGAACCGTTAAACTATACACATCTCTTTTCTCTCTCCCTTTCTTTTCCTCTCAATCCTTTCTGTCGATGAGCGTTGGCTCAAAACGTCAAAGACTCTTTTCCATTCTTCTCGAGCGTTCAACTAATACACCTGCTTCTTGATCCTTCCCCTGCTCGCATTACTTAAATAAACGGAGTAGCTTGAAACGTGCGTTCTACAATAACCTTTAAAATCCGTGTTGCTTTTTTTGATTTTATATATATATATATATATATATATATATATATATTTGTGTGTGTGTGTGTGTGTGTGTGTGTGTATGTGTGTGTGTGTATGTGTGACATGATTTCAAAGTTAGCTTTCTTCCATAAAGGTATAAACATGTCCTTCATGGTAATACAGCTTCAAATATAATTTAGTTGATAATAAAAACTTGTAATAAATCTTACTTTTGACCGATAAATTCATCAATAAGTAGCACACAAAATTATTTGCAGAATTAAAAAAAAACAAACAACTAAATAATGCTGTTATGGTGATTTCTTTCTTTTATGAAGATCCTGGAGTTAGTCTGCAATTTCATGGCAATTACTAGTCACAACAAGCATTACAAAAATGGAAGTATTCTCAATAGGATGAAAATAAGAATAGATTATTTTACATTTTGAGTATATGACCAATTTTATATAACATTGCAATTATGTCTATTCATTATGTCTAATCTGAGTTAATGAATTTTTGATTAAAGGAATTATATACACTCACTCCTAATGCTTAACCGTTGAAGACATTATTGATTTGAAGCAAGCTTTTCGATTTCAAAGACAGTGATATTAATTAGAAAAGTCAATAAATTTGATGTTATTGCAAAAATTACCAATTTAATACAGTCAGAGGCTCATAGGCACTTGTGTGCGTGAGTGTATATGAGTGTGTGTGCATGTGTGTGTACACACGCGCGTGCGTGTGCGTGTGTGTGTGTATGTGAGTGTGTGTGCAAGACGGAACGGACAGTGGTATCCTGTGTTACCTGGTGTCAAATATATGCATAAACATTTTGTCGGTATACGTGAAAGTCTTTAAAGTTACAGTAAATTTTTGTGTTGTGTTCTTTATTTGTAATTAATAATATTCGCATATATATTTATATTGCATACAGGAAAATGCCTAAAATTGAATTCGTTCAGTCTTCAATGAAGTGAGAAGTTTTTGACACTACGTTCATTAATGTTTCAAATTTAGTAAATTAATAAAATACTACTATGTTTTACTTTGTATACGTTGTTGCAAAATTCTGAATTAACCTATAGTTCTCAGGGAAATATGTTTCACTGGAAAGGATTGAACGATAGACACCTTTACCTGTTTTGTTGTTTGTTATTTCTCATGCAAGATGTAAGTTTAGTCTAACGTGTGAGCATGCAAGAAACAAGTAAATATGAGAGAAACAAGGACATGATGAAGACCCCGGCAACCCTAGCAATGTCGCTGACAACCAAAACCGATTGAACTGAAATAGCATATCTTAAGGATGAAAGGAATACGTGGAATGATGCTTCTTCTCCTTTGGAACAATCTGTTATAAGGATGGTTTCCAGCATATGGAAAAGAGAATTTTCACAACTAGTTGTAGCGTTAAATCATTTTGCACGGTCTTTAAACACCTGTTTAAAACATTAGAATGAAGTTGATTATGATGATGTTTAAGGTTACGTCCTTTATGAAGAAGGAGAAAGATGCTGATGACATACTTTTGAATTCGTGATCAGGCGAACTTCACTGGAAGCAGAGATGATTTCAATAAATTAATTTTTTTTGTAATTTATCTTATATATTTCATACATTCTTATTCATCGTTGTTCAAAGACGTACCACTCGCTAATGCCTGATATTTCACTTAACTCATTTTTTTCACATAATTACATACATACATACATACATACATACATAGAACGACACAAACACACACACACACACACACATACACACACACACACACACACACACACACACACACACACACACACACACACACACATCATTCTATGGGGTGATAATTTCAAGAAGCTGTAGTGTCTGCCCGTTTAAAATAGTTCTCAAAACGAAATCTCAGAATGGAAAATATAATTAATTCATAATCTTTAGTTAAAACCTATACCCCACCCATATATATATATATATATATATATATATATATATATATATATATATATATATATATATATATACATATTACTGAGGATGTTAGAACACCTAAAATGCTAGAAATAAGAGCTAAAGTGCTGCAGCCAACAAACATATTTGTATTCATACATACTGACAGCGGTCATAAACAGCCGAAAGGGGCAGACGTGATACCTCTATACTGTCGGTGGTTTCAGATTTAACACCGGAGCCTCTTCAGTAGGTTCGGCACAACTCGCCAGATTCCGGACAACACTGCCACTAGTATATATGTCCACACTAGAAATCTATGGATGATTTAGCGAATCACTAATGTCTATACAAATTATTAAATTATGCAGTAGTTTAGCAATGAACCACCAAAAAGGAAAACTATAATTGTCATTAAATATGACTGAGAATGTTAGAACACTTACAATGCTAGAAATAAGAGTTAAATCCCTCTGATGCTGGAGTCAGCGCACATAATTCTATCATACATACTGACAGCGATCGTAAACGACTAAAAGTTGTGATATCTCTGTACCGTCAACGGTTTCGACTTTAACAGCAAAGTCTCTTCAGTAGAGTCGGCACAACTCGCCAAACTCCGGACAAGATCGTCACCAGTATATATGTCTACACCTTAGAAATATAGGGATGAATCAGTGATTCGCTAATGTTTATACAAATAGTTAAATTAGGCAGTGGTTTAGCATTGAATCCCCATCTATGCTAGAAATAAGAGCTAAAGCTATTTAATTATTTGTATACATGCGAGCGATTCGCTAAATCATTCATAGATTTCTATGGTGTAGACATATATACTGGTGGCGATCATGTTCGGAATCTGGTGAGTTGTGCCGATCCTACTAAAGAGGCTTCGGTGTTAAAGCCGAAACCGTCGACGCTAGAGGGATATCACGACTACCACTTTCGGCCGCTTACGGTCGCTGTCGGTATGTATGTATACAATTTTGTGAGTTGACTGAAGGGTCAGAGTGCTTTAACTCTTACTTGTAGCATTGTAGGTGTTTTAATATCCTCAGTCGTATTTAATTACAATTATAGTTTTCCTTTTTGGCAATATATTGCTAAACCGCTACCCAATGATAATCACACACACACACACACACATACTCATATATATATACACTTCCTCGTACACACCCGCGCACACATATATCTACACCCGCACACGGGGTGGGGGCGGATTACTGCACAACTATAAATATTCACTTACAGGGAATTGGCAAATACAAGGCTATTAGATAAGACACAAAATTTGCTGAAAATGACACGCAGTATGTTGGGATCGAACATAGGACTATATAATTTGTAAGGAAAAAAGAAAAACTTTTAAACTACACGTCCAAACCTGTTATTTCATACGTATTACATTACAAAACATAACACGTTTCTGTTGCTGATAGCGATTAAAAAATTAAGCTTGTACCATCCCGTTTCCCGTTTTTTTCTTCTTATTACTTGCAACATTAAAGTCGAAAAAGAAGGAAAAATCAAAAATACAAAAATACAAAAAATAAGAAAAATACTAGAAATCAAAGCAAATGGAATAATATCCTATTGAAATCTTGAATCACGACTTATTTCTTTTTACGTATGCGTAAAAAAACAAAAAGAACCATTCCTTGTTGAAGAGGTGAATGCGAATGTGTTAGCATGCGCATACATACATATCCATACATCGATCAGTTGAAGTATCTATCTATACATTCATTCATGCATCTATTCATGCATATATATATATATATATATATATATATATATATATATATATATATATATTCATATGTACATCTCCGAGGGGGTGCTGAAAAATTCCTGACTTTAAAGGATATCACAAAAGCCTGGCTGGAGGTCTCACATTCCAAGTTCTTAAGGACCGCTGCAATAAGCTTTGAATTTCAAAGAGGAATATGTTGAATAAAATCATAACTTACTAATCCACCTGTATTTTCTTTTACCCAACGTCAGAAATTTTCAGGATCCCCCCCCCCCACACATGTATGCGTGAGTATGGGTTAACACTTATGCGTACATACAAACATCCTCATGTATATATATATATATATATATATATATATATATATATATATATATATATATATATATATACAGACACACATATTATTATTATTAATATTATAATATTAAGGTGGTGAGCTGGCAGAACAGTAGTAAAGGATTATAGTAAAGAGGATTAAGGCGGAGGGCTGGCATAGTGGTTAGCACGCTGGACGAAATGCTTAGCAGTATTTCGCCCGTTGCTACGTTCCGAGTTCAAATTCCATCAGGGTCGACTTTGTCTTTCATCCTTTCAAGGGGGATGGATGGTATTAGCTAAATTAACGTTAGTATTAGTAAATGTATCCCTATCTAACAGGCTAATATTATGTGACGAGATAATTTGTAAGAGATTTTTTTGTTGTTGGAAAAACCAATCCTAACCGTGTGTGAGTTGATAATAGAATAATACATAGAATTCTTTGGAAAATACCTAATAATAGCTTCACGAAACTGCAAAGGAGGATTAGATTTAAATTGCCTCCCATAAGTAATAATTAACCAAATGGTTTTGCTATTAATTACCTTACTTTTAGTGTAACTAGCTTTGAAAGACGTAGATTTACCTTTAGAACGAAAATAGGGGTTTAAATGTGGGTTACTCCCTTCCTCTAATATACAAACATACATACATACATACATATATATACGCTCACCTTCGTTTTGGGATCACAACTACTTTGTTATCTCCCATTCTTCTTAGCTCTCCTCTATGGCCTTTCTGTCCGGCATTCGCCATGATAGATCGCTAACCCCTACACACATTTTTTTCTGTCTGTTTCTCTCCTTGTTTCTTTCTGTGTTCCTTTCTGTGGAAGAGCATAGGCTCGAAACGTTACAGATGTTTTCAATTCCTGAGCTTTATATTAATAAATCTGTTTGTTTTCTACGCCATCTGTCTGCGTCTTTTGTTTTTTTTCTGAATTCTCTCTCCATATATATATATATATATATATATATATATATATATATATATATATATATATATATATATATATATATATATATGTATATATATGTGTGGGTTATCTCCCTTCCTCTGTTTGGTGTTGGCGTATAAATTAAAATTGATATCGTATATATCTTTACAACAAGATTTCATATCTTCATTAGTAAAGGTAGAATAAGATTGAATGGAATTAATGTAGGTAACTTTCTCTGTACAACCTGCTTTAAGTAAAACAGAGTTATAAAATTCGGACTTATCATTGAAAATGTCAATATTACCAAATAACTTAGACAGTCTAAATGAAATATTATTAACTAAGTTCCTATTAATTGCCCTAGAATCATTACTGAATTTGCTAATATACTTAAGATTGGTCGATGGTTTATGGTATGGGAAATACGAATTATTGTGTAAGTTATGTGTACTGTCTAAAAAGTTGGCCTTCGTTACATCATCATCAAAAACGATGCTTAAGCTCATTCTACGGAAAAACTTAACTTGGTTGTGGGGAAAATGGTGATGTAACCTATGTTGGGTTGACTACAGTGAATGGTGGTTGGATCGGTATAGATTTCAAGCAGTTGAAAGTTTTATAGGCACTTTTGTTTTATTGATGCTATACAACACCCTTTCGATTTTTTTGTTCACTAGACAGTTCTTAGATTGTAAAATTTCTACCTCGTGGCAGTGAACGGTTTGACTGTAGTATGTTCTAGTTAAAGATCATATGGTATATTGATCATCTGTAGTTACACTAATACAGCAAGTGTTACGGTTTCTTTTACCATTGCAGCACTATTTGTGAATGCCCCGTAATAATATCGTGAGCTTTACCGTTTTCCCACTAAATATAATAAAAAAAATATGACAGTATATACTGTCCTACATATTACGAAAAATTAGGTGCTTAAAGTATAGAAGACGATCTTTCGTCTAGCCTTGATTGTTATTCCGCCCACACACACAAAATTGGAGTATGTTTTGGACAGCAAGAAAAAATCCCGAAGAAAAACAGGACATATCGAATTCAATGACTTTCTTAGAAATCGATCATAATAAAGCGAACTCAACATTGTATTCTCATTCTAATTTATTATTTCAAAGAATGCATAATTGAAAAATGGAGGGAATGGTATATAATTATGCTTGAATACGAATAAAGAATAAATGTTTTTTTTTCACATTCCTTGTCAACGATAACTTTAATATATGAAATATTCCATATCTTCTTTGACAAAAAAAAAATGTATATCGTAATGATACTTCAAACAATCATTTAATCTCAACGACCTTAATCTGATATATATGTGTGTGTATGCATGTGTGTGTGTGTGTGTGTGTGTGTGTATGTGTGTGTGTGTTTGTAAGTATATAAAACTTTAATGTTTATATTGTGTATACTTCAAAGTACATATGAATTTTTATGTAAATATATAAACATACATCCATATATACACATACATATATATATATGTATGTATATATGTACGTATATATATTTATATACATATATATACATGTATATATATATGCATATATATATATACACACATACAAATATATATGTATATATATATATATATACATATATATACACACATATATATATACATATATATACATATGCATATATACATATACATACATACAGACACATATATACATACATATATGTGTGTATGTATGTATATGTATAAGTACATGTGTATATATATGTATATATATGTATATACATATATATATTTTTAATAATATATTTTTGTTTCCATCATCAAACTTAGAATTAAGTATGTGTATATATATATATATATATATATATATATATATATATATATATATATATATGTATGTATGTATATGTATAAGTGCATGTGTATATATATGTATATATATGTATATACATATATATATTTTTAATAATATATATTTGTTTTCATCATCAAACTTAGAATTAAGTATGTATATATATATATATATATATATATATATATGTATGTATATATATACATGTGGGGTGGGGATGTGAAAATTTTTTAATACACTACGATGGTGAAAACCTGCTGATAATTAAATTATATCTATGCCAATCAATGTATTGAAAAAAAATTGTTCTTTGTACTAAGCTAGTTACTACGGTGCCAACAACCAACAGAGATGGTTATAGCTTCTTGTCATTTTTTCTATGTCTCATAATCTTTTCTTCCCATCTTTTTCGTGGAACTACTAAATCAGTCAATCAAGTGGAATATCACACTACATACACACTCACACGTACATACACATATGTTTGTGTGCGTGTGTGTGCGTGTGTGTGCGTGTGTGTGCGTGCGTGGTGCGTACACACATATAAGTACAATATACATATTTACACAATCATACACGTATATTTACTGTGTCTATGCATAAATGTATATTATCATGGCCTGCATTTAGAAACGAATATCTATAACTCTGCCAGCCCGTTTGCAGCTAATGAGGCCAAAAACAGGAGAGTTAGTTCTTATTTCAGTGAAATATCGTTGCCATCGTTACATCATGTGTATAAAACGACGCATTATTTGTGTATGTATGTATGTATGTATGTATGTATGTATCTATCTATCTATCTATCTATCTATCTATCTATCTATCTATCTATCTATATCACTACATCGATATATATATATAAATTTAACCACGTGTGTATCGTTGGCGATTTTCTTCCTCCGTTTTCCCTTCCTTTGCACTTTGGTCTATTTCTGAAGAAGAGCTTTGCTCGAAACGTTAAATCTACTTTCCTTTCTTTCCTGTGTTTTGTTTTTTCTTGTTTGTTCTTCTTTGTTTGAATTCACTATACACACACACACACACACACACACACACATACACACACACACACACACACACAAACACACACACACACACACACACATGTATATACATGTATGCTCTCCTACTCACTCACAAAATTGTGTAAGTAAACCTTTCTGATCCTATGGTCTTACAGCTTATAAATGAGAGGCTTGCAACTTTTACGAATTATACTGCTTTCTTCAACTTGTTCCTTCATCTATCTATCTATCTATCTATCTATCTATCTATCTATCTATCTATCTATCTATCTATCTATCTATCTATCTATCTATCGTCTCTCTCTCTCTCTCTATATATATATATATAATTCAACTACGGTAATAGTTGAATAATATTCTTAAGGCTGGAATTTGCTCACACGCGGCATATTTCAGAGCTTGTTAATCCAGTTCTTAACCAAATTGAAAACTGTTAACATTTCTGAACGGGACTGGTCCCTAGCAACATTTTGGCATAACAAATTGAGATTTGGTCTGGTAGAAAAAAAGTTTGTAGCAACGTTATAGGAGAGGAAGTAACGCCGCTAGTGAAGTTTAGCTCTAAATAGCTTTTTTGTTAATTTTAAAAGCACAATATATTCACCTTAGCTTCAATGATAGAAGAAAACATGAAGAATTATATAGTTTTGGTCCCATGCAACAAAAATTTGTATAAAAAATGTTCTGAGGTAAAATATCATGCAAAAAGTATATGTAAGGCAAAATACTGGATTTAAGTATAGTTAAAGAAAAACTATATTTTAATTAAACTTAAATGATAGAGCCCAATTCGAAGAATTTCATGGTATCAATCTCATGCAATGAAGTTTTAAAAGACAAAAGTTATGAGTGTTTGTTTCTCAAATTTAAGGGTGATAATACAGTTCTATACTTTTTTTTTTATGAATATCGTTCTTTAAAGGACTTTTAATGTACAGGGTGTTGACAAAGTCTGGGTATATGGAGTAAATAAAATCATAACATAAACAATTAAATATAAGAAATAATAGTTTCTTAAAGTATGTGTTAACTCCCATGTACCCAGACTTTGTGGACACCCTGTATGCCACTGGCGTCATTGAGGTAAAGAGAAGATTATCAACAACACCGCTAATTAACACATTTGATACATTATTAATTACCATAATAGCATAGCCTGGAAAAACATGCATTACACGGAAAAATGCAAGCAAGAGAAATAATATTCTAAGTACATAACATTTTAAGTAAAAATTTACTTGTTTTGTACTTTACCAGATGTGATAAGTTGTCCTGAACGTTCTAAATGTAGTAACTTGTCCTGTAATTTTTCAGGTTTATAATCTTAAGAATATTATTACTCTTGCTCGCACTTCTGCATGTAATATATGTATCTATATGTATATATAGGGTGAATTCCCCCAAAAAACAAAAGACAAAGACAGGTGGTGTAGACAACAAACAGATGTAGTAGTTTAACGCTCGGGAAGTGAAAAAGTCTTTAACGTTTCGAGCCTACGCTATTCCAAAGAAAGGAACACTGAAAGAAACAAGGAGAGAAAATAGAGAAAAAAAACAAAGAAAATAAAGAAGAGAAAATAAATAAAAGAATATATATATATATATATATATATATATATATATATATGTATATATATATATATATATATATATATATATATATATATATATATATATATATATATATATATATATTTGTGTGCTTGTGTTTGTTCCCCCCATCACCATCGCTTGACAACCTATGCTGGTGTGTTCACGTCCACGCAACTTAGTGGTTCGGCAAAAGAGACCGATAAAATAAGTACTAGGTTTACAAAAGTCCTGGCGTTGATTTGTTCGACTAAATGCGGTGCTCCAGCATGGCCGCAGTCAAATGATTGAAACGAGTAAAAGAGTAAAGCTGTAAAATAATACGATCAGAACCTCACAGGAAAGAATCGCAAGACGATTGTTCAACCTGAGGCAACTGGCGCTAGACCTAGAGGTTGAACAAAAACGAGATGGTTGGATAATATCCATGTTCTTAACTAGTCAGGCTTGCTAATCCAGCTGGGAAATCTAATTAAGGTTGCTTCTGTTACGACCCTATGGAGGATGTACGTGAAGACGCTAACCCAAGCTTCTTTCAGGAATAGTGGGCGGAGAAAATGAATGAATTTCCTTCTAAAGACTTGATCAATTTCATTCTGATAATTCGTGCCATAACTTTGCTTTCTCATCCTTCCTTTTTTAATTTTTGGGCATTTTATCACTCACAAAAGTTTTTTTAAAAACAATCTGAAGCTGTTCTGCTAAGGCCTGTTCACAGGCGTTTAAGAGAATTTCTAGGAATTCATCAGTGTCTCATTTTATCTGTGAATGATATGATAATCTTCCTCTTTTTATTGACGAAGTGAATAGTTTCTGCTTCTCTCTAAAGATCCCCAAAGTGGAAAAAACTTGATTTATTTGCGTGTGTCTTATCAGGAAGGTGAAAACACATTTGTATAGTTCATTCAGCATTTCACTTATACTTTTGTGATTTGCGATCAGTGAGATATTTCCTTACAGCAACGCCACTATTTGTATATTAGAATGTAATGAATTTAACCAATTGCAAATTTATAAAATGGTTAGTTTCTATTTATAACATTGGTTTCACTTTCTGCTCTTTCATTTTCATGAGAGTTCCTGATTTTATTTTTAGTTTCTAAGTATGTTGTTCTTGTTTATTTCAGTAATTTTAGATCTTTGTCCTTCGTCTCAAGAACGTTTTCTGTCTGTTATATGGATTTTCATTCTTGGACAAATTTAATGCGTATGGCTTCTATTATTGACAAAGTTCCTAAATTATGTTGTTACCTTATAGAGGTAGAAGTCTGGTTTACCATGAACCACGCATTGTCAAATGTACTATGTTACGATCTGAGAAAATCGTCGGCGACATTTTCATTTTATGGATGACTTTCGTGTTAAACGAACATGAATTGGTGCTGCTTTTGGTGGGTAGTGTTTTATCGGTTACATTAACAAGATAATGTAAAGTTTAATTGAAGATTCAACTTGTCTTAATTCGTGTAGTGACATTCATGAACGAATGTTGCCATTTGATGTTAGGGATTAGACAAGAGTAATATGTATACATGGGTTTCCAATTTGGTTAATAGCGCTTCTATCAATATGAGACTATCTAGCCGACGATATGTTATGCCTAAAACTACATTGCGTTGCTTAATCTATCTATCTATCTATCTATCTATCTATCTATCTATCTATCTATCTATCTATCTATCTATCTGTCTGTCTGTCTGCCTGTCTATCGCTCTATCTATATCTATATCTATCTATATATATATATATATATATATATATATATATCAGGAGATGTCTGTGTATTTGTATGTCTGTGTATTTGTATGTCTGTGTATTTGTATGTCTGTGTATTTGTATGTCTGTGCGTAATGCCAATGAGGGAGTGAGAGGGGGAAGAAGGAAACAGAATCAAAATGAGGAAGTGGCTCTACTTCTCTTCCGCCATCTCCTCATTCATCACAACGTTTTTCGATAGTGGGAGAAATGTAGTGTGAATGAGTTAGAGAGAGAGAGAGAGAGAGAGAGAGAGAGAGAGAGAGAGAGAGAGAGAGAGAGAGAATGAATCAGACAGACCAAAAGAGAGGAACCATTACAGAGAGTGAGAGAGAATATGTGTGCGCGAGAGAAACGCAGAATGAGAAAAAGACAGAGAGAAGACAAAGAAACAGAGAGGGAGAAAACAAGTTTCTATACGAGAAGTTGAAAGAGAGAGGGATATCAAGAGAGAGTGAAAGAGAGAAAGAGAGAGAGATAGAGAGAGAGAGACGGTGATGTTTGTTACTGTAAGTGTATGTGTGTGTGCGCGCGCGTGCGTGCGTGTCTGCGTTCCACAATCGCCATTTTTTTCAATTACTCTTGTGAAGATGTCCATGTAACTTTCACTCATTCTTTTCATTTAATTCTTATTTTCCTTTTCAAAAAAGTTTCCAAGAAAAGTGTTCTCACTCGCTACCAGAGGATGTCTTTTGCTCTGAATGAATGCAAGTACTAATCAATGACAAGATACTAACAGTGGACAGATAGAGAATTTCCTGCTGTTGAATTTTACTGTTTGGGACAAATGATATCAGAAATATGTTCTTGATATCAATGTGTGAGCGCTATTAAAGACGTTCGTGCTAGGAGATATGTCGGGGATTCTTCCACTTATTCCAGCTGTAATATTCCAAATTATGTTTGAGTTATAGGTGAAATTTTTGGGCATGCATGTACTGGTGTTTGGTGCCAGCAGTTATACTTGAATAAGGCACAACTTAATTATTCCTTTAAAGTCTTAAATCTATCCGTTTAGTAGCCATTCAAGTTAAATGAAATTTCCAAACTGTCACCCCTGTACCATCTGGTGTTGTGAGAGCTGGTTCCATTTCTTAGGGATTAAGAATGAGCAATCACAAGAGATTAGGTACCTCAGATACTTGGCAGAACACCATGGCGACATTTAACAAAGGGTCACGTTTACGATTCAATAGGAATTGTCCATGAATAACAACTATTTACTACAAATCATTATTATACATGTGTCTGTGTGTCTAACTGTAGTGACGACCAAAGATCTCAGAAGAAGGGATTTAAAGATCAATAAATAATAGTACTGTATATAGAAAAGAGTTAGTTTAGAAAATTGTTGTTTTCTTTGCCATGAATTATGAGAAGAGCTTGCATTCTATCATGAACTTACCTTCTTTTTCGAGTTGACAAATATTCATCTACAGTGGCTTAAAATAGAACTGAAATATTTCCATCTTGGCAATATCGCTAAATTATATTTACAAACACTTTCTCCGACAAGTATTGTGTTACAAGGTCATATCTAACTATATCATTCAAAAACTGACCAAGTTTTTCATGAGATATAGAAAATAATTCTCAGGCAAAATCAATTTATTAATATTCATGTGATTTTGTTTTCCCCGTTGCATACAGATAACAAATGGTTTAATTTAAGACATTTTCATATAAGATGATTCGAGGTAACAGTAATGACGCGATTATTCTTTATTCATCTAAATTGTTGGGAGTCTTTGGACAACAGCCATCGGGACTGGATTTCAAGAATTTGTAGTGGGTTATACCGAGATTAGCAATTTGTATATATACATGCATACATACATATATACATACATATATATATATATATATATATATATATATATATATATATATATATATATATATATATATATATATATATATATATATATACATATATATAATTAACACACGCACACATACACACACATATATATATATGTGTATATATATACATGCATACATACATACATATATATATATATATATATATATATATATATATATATATATATATATATATATATATATATATATATATACATGTTTAAAGTGAGAGATAACATATATATTAACATGTTCATCTGAATAATATATAGCATTGCTATAATGTTAAACTGTCGTAAGTCAAAATTGGGAACAAATGCGTTTATTTTTTTTTTTTCAATATTTAGTTTTACTTGCAATAGCCGGTTCTTTTCGTGAAAGTATCGTATCTCCAGATGCTTCAGATGCCAGGATATCAAAAATTGTGAAAGTGTAGTACAACGGTTTTGCTATGGAATGGTAAAACTACTTATTCGGTTTCTGAAAAAGTAACATTTTGGACTTACGACACTTTTGCATAATAGCAACGGTGTGCATACATCGTTCATATACAAATACAGATGTAATTTTAGAACGTATATCAATGGCCAAAGGTATTCGGTATGCCAGATAGAATAAAAAAGTGATTACTTGCTAAAGAAGTTAAAGAAAGTTATTTATATGAATGTCATCTTTTGAATCTCCATAAAACTATTAGTAAATTGTATTCTTGAATTTATTATCTATAATTTATTCGCTCTCTCTCTTTCAGTTTCTCTTTCTCTCTCTCACACACACGCAAACACACATTCATGCACACACATACACATTCATACATACATCAGCGCATATGTGTGTACATTTGTAGGCTTGTGTGCGTTTGTAGGTGTGTGATTATATTTGTAGATGTGTATGCGTTTTCTATGACGTAGATGTTCATGCTGCAGAACATAGTCAAATATTTTTCGTTTTCGCTGGTCTCTTGATGCAAGTGACCCAATGACTCGCTTAGATCTTTTTCCGGACTGAATTCACTAATAATCATTTTGATATCGTGACTGGAGTTATACCGGTTACGTCATGCAGGTGATCACAAACGTGGGTTTCTCAGCATCGTCTCATCTCTATTTGCTATGTAAACTTGGATAACGGTAAATATGTAAGCTTTCAGTGGAAAACGTACTGCGATAATTCGTTTACCGACTGAATCCCAAACTATCTGTGCCCTAAAATCCCCTTTTCGTAATACCATACCAAATCCCCAGGTATGCTATTATACTTAATTGAAATAAATTATAGTTCTGCACTCTTTGCTCTTTTTTCTACATCCCTTCCATTTCAGTTCACTAAAGCTTTGGAAGTTGGGAGCTGTGAAAATTTCTCAGCAGTTGCATTATCTTCCATTTGTGTTGCGCTGTCCGTATATTCCTAATTCTGAGCTTCGTTATGGTGCTAGTATTCTTAATTCAATCCATTTGGAATGTAAGTTCGTAGTGGTGTTCATTGGAATCCTTCACTGTAGGATGGTCTCTACATAAAACGATGCTCAAGAAGTGGTGTGAACATAAAGAACGTTACTGACAATATCTATATCATTGGAGGATTGACGACCTCTTGCAAAGCGCTCAAGGCCTGTTGAGGTACTGATGCTAGATTAGGTTATTACATGGTGAAAGGGAAATTGAAGTTTCGACTAAAATACCAGGATTTTACTATGATCCGGCCACTTGTTGCGGAGAGACTAAAACATATCACAGTTACCAGTTATCTCTAATGAATAGATTTCAACCTCAAAGCACTGAAGTACAGATGCCTATATTAAAAAAATACTAGTGATAGAAAACACATTGTGGAAGAAAATGGCAAGGAAAGAACGGTGAATAGGTGAAAGTTTTGGGGTTTTGATAAACAATGTTGGGTATCAAACAAACCAAAGAAATAACGAATTGCCAGATAAAGTGTAGTAGCAAGACTAGCAAAAAAGATTTGCAGGAAAGAAAACAGAAACGATCAGAAGAAGAAAGTAGCGGGAAATATGCAAAATGTTGCATTGTATTATCAGAGAGCTCACGGGCACAAAAGCAACAGTTTTTTACCATTTAAGAAAGAAAGAAAATTGGCAAAATCCTTTTAACAGACAAATAAAACTCTAGATGGTTAGAAAATTTCTAAGAGACTCTAAATCGGCCAGATCCAGTTGCATTATGCTGATGTCAACTCAAAACCCACTTTTAAATTCTTTGCAGGTAGGAAGAAATGAAATGACAGTGAAGAAATGTAGTAACCGTGAAAGAAATTATAGAACCACAAATCTATTGTGTGCGACCAAATGTCAATGAGACTCTTTAAGATGTGCTGACAAGCAATAGAAGAAAAAGCTTGCTGGAAGTAGGAAAAGCGTGCTGAAGGCAGTAAAAATTCGCTGAATCGTTCCACAAAACAGACAATCGATGCAATACTGTGAAACGAAACAGTAAGTTTTTCGTTTCCGGGGTTCATGTACTGAGAAAACCCTAGAATATTGTATACGGCTCCTGCAGCTTCTGTCACTCAACCTCGAAACTTTTAAAATGTCCTTTGATACCACCTATCAAAAATCGTTATGGAAGATCGGTCAAGGCTATGGAATCCGCCAACAGTGCCCTAATATCTGCAAGAATTTCTATGAAAAAAATCAGCTGCAGTGTTAGGACATATCATCCAGAATGATGTCTTGGAATCATCATCAGTGTCCTTAAAGGATGTATCCCATCGTTATTTCTGTTCCTGTTGGAAGTACATTTCGTAATGAAGATAAACAATGACGTCACGGCAAGACTGCGGAAAGATATCTTGAGAACAATAGAGAAGTATTGTGGTCTGATTTTATGTTAATAATAATATTGTAATGCTAACAAACAAAAGATGCGCTGTAAAAACTAAATACTGAGAACAAATAATTTAAAGAAAGTTAAAGAAGTGATGTTTAAATTCTCAATCGCAGAATAAAGCTAATAATATAGCCTGAACAGGATAAACTATCCATATTTTGCAGAGAAAAGTGTAGGTGCCAATACACATCTATCTATCTATCTATCTATCTATCTATCTATGGCGTAGTGGTCAAGAGCGCTGGTACTAACCCCAAGATTCCGAGTTCGATTCCAGGCTTTGACCTGAATAATAATAATAATAATAATGATAATAATAATAATAATAATAGTAATAATAACAACAACAACAACAACAACAGCAACAACAACAACAACAATAATAATAATAATAATAATAATAATAATAATAATAAATATCGAAAAAAGCCTTCGGAATGAAGGCTGGAGGGTATATCAGCCGAAACGTTGTGTTAACAGCAAACAAGATGAGGACAAATATCCGTCAAATGTAACTATTGCAAATAATGTATCTATCTGTCTAAATTTTATGTATGTATGTATGTGTGTGTGTGTGTGTATGCATGTATAGTTGTGTGTATATATACATGAGGGCACTTTGTTTAGTTTTAGATGTGAAACACATTGCTCATTTCGTGTTAGCGATTTAACTATATTTTTTTCGTTTATGTATATGTATATATATATATATAGTGTAGGCATCAGTTAGAGGAGTTTAAAACCTCTAAGGGATAATTAAATCCACAGGCGCTCCTTTAAGACTAACACATTTTGACTTTATTACCATTACTGATGTATCGATTTAATTTTCGCTTTGTGAAGATATTTACTAAAACTAGTAAATTGAAATGATCGTAACTGCTACCTTCTTCTTTGTTAATTAATTAAAATTTAAGGATACCAGCCAAAACGACGAGTTTCTCTTTGTTATTTACATCCATTTTCTTCTCGTATATAAACATGTATATATATATATATATATATATATATATAGAGAGAGAGAGAGAGAGAGAGATAGATAGATAGATATATATATACACACACACATATATATATATATATATATATATATATATATATATATATATATATATATATATATATCATTCGCCATGATAGATCGCTAGCCACTACACATTCTTTATTTCCTATCCTTGTTTCTTTCTGTGTTCCTTTCTGTGGAAGAGCGTAGGCTCGAAACGTCAAAGACTTTTTCACTTCCCGAGCGTTATACTAATACACCTGTTTGTTGTCTACACCACCTTTCTTCGTCTTTTGTTGTTTTTTTGTGTGAATTGTCCCTATATATATATATATATATATATATATATATATATATATATATATATATATATATATATATATATATATATATATATATGTATATATATACATACATATATATAAATATACAAATATACATATACATAGATACTTATATACATACATACATATATATATATATATATATATATATATATATATATATATATATATATATATATATATATATATATATATATATAATGATATTAGGGACAAAATAAAAAATTACAGGTAAAAACTCAATTAAAATCAATTTATATAAAATTAAAATTAAATTGAGCTTTATAGATAAAATATATATAAAATATATAGTTTTATGGAAAATAACCAAGTTTCAAGAACTCATCGATGAAAATCCACTATCACATATAGAAAAAATAATAATTAAAAGCACAATAAATGAGTATAATATAAAGTAAAGTAAATATCATAAGATAAATATAATAAAAAGATTACACGTGTTTCATAACTAATTTTCAAATAGAAAAGAAATTTAGATCGATTAAAATCAATTGAAATTATCGAAAATAAATTCTATTCAAAAATATAGCTACTCGTCAGATCGTAAGTAGAACAATAATTAGATATATATATATCTCAACCAACAATAAGTACCAAATGAATTAATATGAAATACTTATTATATAAAGATAGAAAAATTATTAAAAATATCATAGTATCAAAATAATAACCATTCAATAATCATCCCTTCATCCATTATAATAACATGTATATTATATACAAAAAACATCTTACATAAATTATCTTTTTATTATATTTATCTTATGATATTTACTTTATATCATACTCATTTATTGTGCTTTTAATTATTAATTTTTCTATATGTGATAGTGGATTCTCATCGATGAGTTCTTGAAACTTGGTTATTTTCCCTAAAACTATATATTTTATATATATATATATATATATATATATATATATATATATATATATATATATATATATATACATACACACACATACACACAAAGACATATATATCTATATATACATATATACACATGCTTATATACGTATATATATATATCGGAATACAAACATATATATATGTGAAGAAATAGTTAAATGTGTGTGTGTAACGTTTCCTGCCAATCTACTGATTCATGAGCCCAGGGCGTCTCTTTGAGAATCCCCGAAATTTCAAAGATGTAGACAGAAACTGGGAGTGCTGACCAAAACAATAATGATGTATCCAAGAATAATATCAGCAACAAAGATAAAAATTTCTCAGTGCTGAAATGTTTTTTTTTTTCTTGCAGAAATGTGTCAGATCTGATATAACTCTCGGTTGGAGATAATGTTACAGAGTGAACAAAGAATAGAAGATAGATTAGTAAGAACGTAGTCAGAGTAGGATTTTGAAATAAGAGGAGAGGAGTCAGTTGTGGATCAGCTGACAAAGGTTGACAGATTCATTAAATGAAAAAGTTTGAGGGTGGTATCCTACTTGTTATTGATCGAAAGAGAACAGAGACAATTGAAGTACAGTAGAAAATGAGATGGGTAGAAGGTGCGCGTCAGTGAGATGATTGCTGTGTTGGGCAGAGCATTCATTGTAATATCGTTTTATGCTAAAGTTATACTGTCGCCTTTGTTGGAGAGAAATAATTTAATGCTCTTGTAGAACTGGATGCTTGCGAATCCTTGTGGGAAGCCTCTCAATGTTATCGGAAAAGTTATAAATATTACACTGTGTCATAAATAATTTTGTCATATCTCACACTTGGAAAAGTTTTATTTTTACTTTGTCTTTATTAGGACTTTTTTTATTACTTGTTTCATTCATCATGCTACAAGTATTGTGTGACCTTAATATCTATAATAAAGAATACCACTCCATCTTTGTAACATCTCAATAAATTAGTCGAAGAAAAATTTCCATGAAATTTCGCAATTATAGCTGAAGTGACAAAATAACAGCCGAAAAACAAAAAAACAAAAAAGATTCTAAAAGAAAACAATTTTATTTTCGGGCTATAGAATGGTACTTCAAAATTATTCAGGATATCAGCTAGAAAAACGAACCATTTTGAGAACAAACCACAAATTATAATCATTAGTTACACTTGGATAGTTAATTTTTATTACGACGTTATGAAAATATATTGCTACTTTATCTGATCTAGATATCTCGCAGTGCCAATACTGTAAATTAAAACAACTAATTATGTTCAAAAGACAAACAAACGAAAAGACATTAGTACAATCAAACATGTTAGCTCATATAGCGCAGGCTGCCAAAATGAGAATAGTTAATTATTAAGAAAGACAAATGACGTCTAGTATCTGTGCTAAGGACTAAGAATAATAAAGCATTATTACAAAAAGTAATGGGGATATAGTACAACATGAATTAATTCAGTCCATCGCTAACTTGGATTTTCTCGCAACCCCAAACGAAAAAAAAACAACAAACAAACAAAACAAAAACGAGTGCTCACGTTTAGGTTTTCTTAGAAACCGAAAATACAAGTCAAATATATATTCGTCTTTCATTGGTCGGATTTACTCAAACAATAATGGTTTACAATAGGAGGCTATTATGATAATTTATGACTAAAATACTCCGTGTAAAAAATTTAGGCGGCTCTGTTTGTAAATTCGGTTGCATGGAAACATAAATAGGGTTCAGAGCACTTAAATATAAACAAACTCTCACAGCATAGGATTATGAATGGGAAACATGCAGGCATTACTTTTTCATCCCGCAAATGGTCGTACTTGTAATCAATTATAATTTATTTTCAAATGTTCATTATTAATCTAAAGGGTATGAAACTCTTAGATCTCGCATAATATTTAGTTACAGGCAGGTAGAACCCTTACAGAAAGCCAAATGAAGATACAGTAAATATAATCAGAAACTATACTCCACAAGCAAATCATAAAATTTTAAATAATATAAGTCGTGAAACTGTCTTCGAACAGGAGGATAATAAATAGAACCGTATCTCACTATAATAATGCATTCATAAGAACTGGATTGGAAGGAGAGAAACAAAAGCTAGAACACCTATAAGAAACCATACACGACAGTAAAACTAGGAAAATGGACAAAATCTAGTTCATCCACATCTTACTGCAAAATGTAGGTAACATCCAGTATAGCTGTTAACACTGTAACAATTTATTTTTGTCTTTGGTCCATAAGTGTTATTTCCTATTTGCTTCTATCTAGAGATCAAAGGAAATGACTATTATTCCCTTCAAACTTTTCTTTTGTGACCTGGACATCAATGTTTTGAAATTGACCTATTTCCCATTACATTTCAGACAGATTCAATGCAGAGTTGTTGAAGCAGAAATATCATTATAGCAGATGTCCTGCTCAATATCACAGATTTTCTTGTTGGTTGCTTTACCTTGTCCATTTGAACATGTCCCTTAACCGGTTGACAATATGTGCACCTCTGATCATCAACTGGATTAGTAGGAGAGCATCATAACCTTGTGTTGAGAGGGATTCTTTGGGGTTTGAATAAATGTGACAAAAGCAAAATTTGAAGGAAATACTAGCTATCTTTCGTACTTTCTAGGAGTAATCAAATAGGAAATAACAGTTGCTACCCAAGAACAAAAATCGTGTCACATCGTGAAATTTTGATTCAGAAAGGATTTCCATGCAAGGCAAATTAATAAAAGTTTCATTGAGAATAATGCCAAATCGTCGAATCCAAGATAATCCAACAGTCATAAAAATAAACACACTCTTATCCAAACGCCAGAATACAAATGTATCAACGTTTTATTGTGCCCATTTAATGCTTGTTTGTCCTCAGGTGCTGGTGTCCGACCTGGACACATAATATTCGGCACAAAAAAGTACCATATAGGACTTAGGAAGAAATCATTCAACGCCAGATGCAAACAGTAAACTCAGTTATTTAAGTGTACAGATCGAACCTATTCCATTTACTTTTCACACTACGTATTGCAATTGAAGGATTGACAATATCCGTATAATAACGCCGCTTTTCTACTCATTCTAAAAATACTATCTAATTCCACAAAAATTCATTTCGGTCTCACTATTCTCGTTTTAGACATTTCTTTTAATCTTTCATGCCAAAAAATCTGCTTATACTTATGAATATAAATGAAGATGTATCGAGAAATGTTAATGAATCATTTACCACGAGGTGAATAGTTATAGATAACTGTATTACTTTGTCGCTTGTAAGATAAAAGCGTCTAAATCAGTAAGATTGAGGAAAGGGTGCTTTGGTGCAACAGGTTAGCACTTCAGTACAGAAAATGGGCGGTGGAATTGTGTGTGTAGACAATATTTAGCATTTTTAAACTCAATATATTAAAAGTTATTGTTTATAGCTTCGAGATACTTTATTATATTATTCTTTTTACACATTTCTCGATGCATCTATTTCTAAGTGTGATCGGAATTTACTATCATGTGTTATTATAGCATCAAATTCGATGGGGAAAAGACCAAAGATTATATTGGTACAAATAGTAAAGAGTTCGATAATGGGTATAAAAGAGGTATTATACGAATTCAAACGCGTAATACTGTATAAACGATAGCGAGTAAGTTTAATACTTTCATTAAGAATTTTCCATCTTAGCAGTTTGGCGAAAGTGACCGATAAAATAAGTATCGGATTTAAAAATTAAGTACTGGCGTCAATCTGTTCGACTAAAACGCTTCAAGGCAGGTGCGCCAAAAGACATTGTATGTGCAACACTAACATATCGAACATCTGAGAACAAGTATTGTAAAGCCAGCTGGATTATTGTTCAACCAGTTGTATTCCATTCCATAACCTGATACAACTAAGGTGAAACCAAAATGTCGATCGCAAATATACACTAACCTCATAGTTCTGCTTCTTCAGTTGTTTCTGTAATGGCATCTGCTCCTCAGAATCAACTGGTTTGTGCTAACTTCATTCAGAAATTTCCGACGTAATTGTCTCTTCTGTTCTCACCCCTCGTCTACCAACACTGTGTCCAACACCTCAGATTAAACATTAACGGATATTTTCAGTCATTTTTCTCAAAATACGGTGACTCTGGAATTTTCTCCATTTACGTGTATATTTCTGCTGTTGCCTATTTACAAAAGATTTACTACAATGTTCAGGGTATAAATCTCACTAATCTCAGAGGCCCTTCACAGGCAAAGGATGTAGCGTCTTCTTTCAGTTATAACTGGCGCACACACACACACACACAAGCACAGACACACACACGCATACACACACGTACACACACACACAACTACAATACATGATTGCACATCTAAACAACTACAGCACGCACGCACACATATACACATACATATATATATATATATGCATAAGTTTATATATGTATTTATATTTATTTCTATGTATAACTATATAGATATTCATATATATGTCTCCACGTGTTTCACTAAACACGCACACATACACATATATTAAGAGAGAGGAGGGGAAGAGATAAACCTAGAGAGAGAGAGAGAGAGAGAGAGAGAGAGAAACAGAGACACAAGGGTAGAGACAACATATTCAGTAAAGAAAGTGTCGGCGAGTGGGATGTATTTTCCTAAATGATACAGTGTGGTTACAGTTTTTCTGCATTTAAATTAATAATTTATAACTGGAACAGAACAAAACATGTTTTAAAACTGTAGATGCATTTCTTGCGTATATAATAAATAATGCTTAAAACCAAATCGATGCAATTATTCTCTTTTTATTACCACAGCTGTGTGTGAAAGCTAATAATTTAAAGAGGTTTATCTAAGATAATTGATACATATTGTAGTAGCGCACGCATAGTCGTGCGGTTGAAAAGTCCTTTTGCCAATGACTTAGTTCGTGATTCGATCCTACAACGTGGCAGCTGGCCAGGTGTGTTTTATGAAAGCTTTAAATTAATTAATGATTAGCATAATGAGTGAGTGAAATTTCATTTAACGGAAAATGTATACAAGCTCATCAGTGACTTTCATGTAGTAAATTCTTGCACATACTGAAACCAAGTCTCTTGCGTGAGGCTGAAATCTGTATCGTGTGGTATTGATCCCTACTGGGATCTAAATGTTGTGGTCTGTGATTTATTCTTCTCAACTCCCTCCAAATTCGAAAACCTTCAGAGGTCGATCAATGCTGCTTTACCTCCGTACTTGAATAAAATACTGCAGGTTTGAAATGCTCTTAATATGTATGTGTATACATATGTAAAGGCGGCGCGCTGGCAGAATCGTTAGCACACAGTGTTAACTGCTTAGCGGCATTTCATTCATCTTGACGGTCTGAGTACAAATTCTGCCTTTCATCCTTTCGGGGGCGATAAAATAAGCACCAGTAAAATACTGGGGTCGATGTAATCGACTAGTTCCCCCACCCCACAACTTCAGGCCTTATGCTTTTAGTAGAAAGGATTAATAGTAGAAACGAATATGTATACGTATGTATGGTTTTTAAACGAAAGAACAAGGATAATCGTTCTCTCCAAACTTTCATTACATATTTGAAAAAATAATCAGACAGTGGGCTATTCGATGGTGGAAAGACCAAAGTTTACATTGGTACAAATGGTAAACAGTTCGATAATGGGTACAAAAGAAGTATTATACGAATTCAAACGCGTAATACTGTATGAACGATAGCGAGCAAGTTTAATACTTTCATGAAAAGAAAACCAGATTCAGCTTATCAGCTGATGATCAGTAACGAGCCACTTTAAATAGTGGAAATCGAAACTGTTTAGTTATAACGTATTAAAAAAAATACTCTTTCGATTCTGGTGATCAACAAAATTTGTAAATATATAAATATATAAAAGATAATAAGAGTGAAAAAACTACAGAAGGCTTGTGTTACATGGTTAAAGTATATATTTAAATTATGTCAGAAAAAATGTTAGAAAAATGTTAGAAAAATGTTATAAAATCTTTTTGGTATATAAACATTGTATTTTGAGAAATAACCGGTTTCGTGTTGTCTTTTCAAATTTCTCTACTTCATTGTGTCGTGTTCGTTCCAGTCTGAGAAAGAAGAGTTCTAGATAGGGGGAGGTAATTAGGGATTTCTTCCGGTATAGGGGAGATAATCGAAATCTAGGAGGTGTTAGAATTTGATTAATTTACCATGGTTTTGTTCTATATTTTTTCCCCTTTTTTTCTCAGTGGGGTGATGAATTTCCTTATTTAAATGTGTTAGCAATGGTTAAGTTTGGGTTTGTATTTTTGAATGAAAAAGGTTTCCTTATTTAATCTAATCTGTGTTGGTGTTTTAATGGCACATTGATAAAAAGGAAAGATTATAAATTGTGGTAGCATTTGTTTTGCACATTTCTCAATATGATCACTAAAAGGTATCATTCGGTATTCTGGGTGTGCAATGTGCTGGCGGTGCAGAGTGCATCTACGTCTGAGCGATAATCCTGTTGACCCTATGTAGTTCTCGTGGCAGCCCGAACATCTTATTACATAAATAAGATTTTCTGAGGCACAAGTAAAGTTAGATTTAACTTTGAATTTGTGTCCCTCTTTGAAGAGGAATTCTGAACCTTCTAGAATGTTTGGGCATGTTGCGCAATTTGGTCGACCACATTTGTTTACTTTCGCATCTGTTACGCACACACACATGCACACACACACACACACATGTATCAATGGTATTTTGACATCGATGCATTGCATAGATAAGAATATGTTTATCATATTCTGTACTCATTCATAATCGATGTTGAACGCAACGTTTCTATGATCCTTGCATTGCTGCTTCTAAACAGTTTTTGGATTATAGGCATACCATCTCATATACACCATCATAAAATTGAGTACGTTGTTAAAATTTTGCGGAATCTAAACGCACACAATAGTTCAACCCAATGGTGTTTGACTGCATTTGCTCTTTCCGTGAGTTCACAATACAGGAGTAATCACCATGGTTTATGATCAATATAGTCAACCTGTCATCATCTACAGAATAAAATAGATACCACCCGAAAGGTCACTGCCATTTTAATTCCAGTCTTAGCAATTTCCAGTGCGACATTCTAAGAGTAGACTCTTCAAACGTTAGATTATATCCCAATAGCGAAATATTTATAAGCGACAGTATGTTGAACTGTCGAAGACAAACACAGAGCAACTAGCATCATTGAAATGTCAAATAAAATCAAAATCTAGTGTCTACGATGTAGTGTCTTTTGGATAATCAGTAACTCTGTTTCATATATTTAGCGTCATAAGTACAGTTTTAGTACTACGTAACTTTCTGTAGAAAAAAAGCAGCCCATAAATATTTTTAAAATGTTAAGCCTTTGCACATAATGTATTGTCAGATTTTTTTCTCGGTTATAAGCTTCATGCTTTACAACAAATATTGGTGTGTTTACTCCTTTTTATATTGTATTCAATTTCTTTCCGAAAACAAAATTTCATGTAACTGAATATTTTCCAACAGATACCATCACATAACTATTCAAATTTCCCTCTCTCGTCAAGGATCTTGCTTTACCCACCTACGTCTGAAGACCATTTTCAGTGATTGATGACATCAAAAAAATAAATCAACAAGAAAAACATACAACACTAGAAAGAGAGACTAGTTATACATAGTAGCTTTTTATATTGAGAATATAGTGTAGTGAAGCTGGTGAGGTTGATTAGTCAACGAAAGTTATTCGAAAGTTCTTTTTTAAAATCAATGCATACATACCTCCTTCACCACCACCACCACCACCACCACCACCACCACCACCACCACCACTACTACCACCACCACCACCACCACCACCAACACCAACACCACCACCACCAACACCACCACCACTAAAATATTGCCAAAGATAAAGTAGATTGACAAGTTTATTTTTTGAACCTGTGGAAGGTATGCTAGATGCCGAAATATCGTTCACCCTTCTTTTTTTTGCTAATAATAATAATAATAATAATAATAATAATAATAATAATAATAATAATAATAATAATACTTTGTACTGTAGGTACAAGGGCTGGAATTTGTGGGGAGGGGTATATTCGATTATATCGACCCAGTACTTAACCGGTACTTAATTTATCAAACCCGAAACGATGAATGACAAAGTCCACCTCGGCGGAATTTGAATTCAAAATGTAGCAACAGACGAAATACCGCTAAGCACTTTCCAATCTAAATAAAAGGTCGCACTTTATCCCTCAAATCTCACAAATACAACCGAAAAGCCATAAATAGATACAAGAGGAATATGTTTTTGTACTTTATGCATATTTTCACATCTGCTCAATCTACGAAACGAAACTACTGCGACATACACGTATTTTAGTTGGCGATGAAAATCCTGATTTAATGTAAGTTTGAATCCAAGAAGATTAACTGCTTCATGATGTTATAAAATCTTAATGATATCGGACATAAAAAAAAAATTGAACATTTAAAAGGAAAAATATATAAAGCAAACGCAAATAGGTTCAAAACTAAGTAACAAAAGAAACAAAAACGAGAATAAAAACAGACTGGACGTAAATCATGGAGATAATCCTATGAAAAGTAAGGAAAACAAGAAAATCAGAACTCAACATAGTTGTTGAATATTGACCAATGGAATCGGGACTAGAACTACACAAACAAAAATATGAATAAAAGTGATTACAGAGATTTTAGAACAGAATAAGCTAAAGACGTACATTTTGAACATTACATTTATCTAAATGTGAAAATAGTTAAAAAAATATTTTGATCGATAGACGATCTTCATACTGACCAATCAAAGAATCTCATTCACCAAGAAAATCTTGATGACAAAACAGTAACAATAAAATAAATAGCAAAGCGGTTCAACGCAGACTTAGTGAAAACATGCAAATATCACTATCACTGGGATAAATCCAATAATCTATATATATCAGACATAATCGTCAGAACCATTGTGTCTGAAATATATATAGAAAATGTAAAAAGTTGTAAAACATACATTAGAGCACACCGTGGACACCAGAGTCTGAAAGTTTGTGCATGTGCATATATATATATATATATATATATATATATATGTGTGTGTGTGTGTGTGTGTGTGGAGAGATTGTGACTGAGAGAGAGAGAGAGAGAGAGAGAGAGAGAGAGAGAGAGAGAGAGAAAGAGAGAGTGCGACAGAGATAATAGTCAAGTTTTCGTCAATTGACGTACTACAACAGGCATAAACTATGAGTGCTCAGTTTGGTTTACTCCTAAAATTCAGGATTCTACTGCAACTTAACAATGTTATGTCAAGAATGCCTATCAAAGGTGGCTAGAAGTGGTTTCTCTTTGAGCACTTGGATATAGCTTAAAATATTAAATGAAAAAGCAAAACATTTAGCGTCACTCGAGAAACTTTTAATTTAAATAGAGAATATAAACGATAGGGTCTCTTACAGCTTTTTCTAGAATAGCCAAACATGTGGATCATGATATGAAGTAAGGATTCAATAGGCTGAGTATATCGTCATCAGATAGAGATAGATAGAGTTAGATAGATAGATAAATAGATAGATAGATAGATAGAGAGAGAGAGAGAGAGAGAGAGAGAGAGAGAGAGAGAGAGAGAGAGAGAGAGAGAGAGAGAGAGATTCAGAAAATATAGAAATGAAAGATATCCTCAAGGTAGCGCTCCAGCATGGCCGCAGTCGAACGAGTGAAACAAATAAAAGATAAAAAATAATCGAGTATATTAGTACTCACCAGTTTTTTGAAAAATCAAGACGGGATGACACCGAAAAGTGTTCGTTAGTTCCATGATCAAATAAATAATAAAGTTAACAATAAGGTCCTTTAGGAACCGATGACGGAATATTTAACTTTTAGAGTCCTTACTCAATATCACGATCCACATGTTTAGCTATTCTAGAAATAGCCGTAAGAGAGTCTATTTGCTTATATTTTTTATGGGGATAATAATAATAATAATAATAATAATAATAATAATAATAATAATAATAATAATAATTATAATAATAATAATAATAATAATAATGATAATAATGATAATAATAATAATAATAATAATAATAATAATAATAATAATAATAATAATAATAATAATAATATTAATAATAATAATAATAGTAATGGGACATCACTCCCACGTGACAAGTGGTATATACTAGTCGTTACAAATACTGTGACATCGGCAGTCGGCGGTAGTCGGTCATAGATAGTCGTGTTATATCAGAGTGTTATATCAGAGTGAACGTTATAACAGTCCGACGTTGTATTGCAACAGTGGCGAGGAGGATTTAACAAACTCACAAGGAGTTACGAAATTCACAAAAGTTTTTTGTGCAAATTTTACACTATACAAAAGAATACAATTATGGACGATTTGTTGGCTCGTTTGTTCGAATTGTAAACACAGCAACAATATACTCTTACCCCCTTTATATATATATATATATATATATATATATATACATAAACATATACCACGTGCATCTTGCAGTTTCTGTCTACCACATCCACTCACGAGGTTTAAGTCGGCTCAGGGCTGTAGTCAAAAACACTCATGAAATATGCCGCCAGTGGGACTCAACCTGAAATCATGTGGCTTGGAAGGAAACTTCTTACCAGAGAGCCATACCTGCGTATGTGTGTGCATATGTACAAATATATAGACAGATACATATGTACATAGATACATATAAACGTTTCTATCTATCTATCTATCTATCTATCTATCTATCTATCTATCTATCTATCTATCTATCTATTAATTATAAGCGAGGATTTTATCTTTCCCTGCGGAACCGAAAGTCTTAAATGTTGTCTACTCCAATAGATAGTTCGACTAGAAGCATTCCGGTTTTCTGAGTTCGTCCTCAAGAAATTAACATGTAAATGACAACTTAATCCGCCGGCGCATGTAATCTTAACACAGTTATCATGGTTGTTCCTTAAGTATATAGATACAAAATATGAAACAGAAAGAGTACGTAGATAGATAGATAGATAGATAGAGAGAGAGAGAGAGAGAGAGAGAGAGAGAGAGAGAGAGAGAGAGAGAGAGAGAGAGAGAGACGGAGAGAGAGAGAGAGACGGAGAGAGAGAGAGAGAGACGGAGAGAGAGAGATAGATAGATAGAGAGAGAGATAGAGAGCGAGACATCGATGGTTTAACCCTTTTCAGTACTCCATTGATATTTTGTATATTGACCACGAGAGAATGAACAGGAAAGCTGACGTCATCAGGACGACGAGAATTGGAACAAAAGCCTGTATATTCGACACATTTTTCACTCAACACGAACATTGCGGATGGATGTTAAATTTACCTCGATTAAAGCGTAAATCGGTTGCAATAATTTATGTTATAATGTCACTATTACACTTCGTTGTTACATTTACGGAGACATGTAATGTTCACTTTTACAAAAATTCACTTTGTTATTGAAATGTTAATCAATCATATGTGAATTGACACTTGGCTGCGTTTTAGAAATGGAAGTGTTGGTAGTAATTTAGCTATCGCAGAATTAAGATCTGAATAAAATGAACCTAATTACATTAGCATAATCTTTCAAACAGCTTTGGCAATGTCTAGTTTGATTGTGATACTTCGTTGAGGAGGTAAAGTAAAACCGGAATGTCTCCACTGTTTCTCCAATATTTTCTGAGGACAAAACCCATTATTTACTGCAGGCTTCCATTGAATTTTTGATAAATTTGGATTGAGTAATTTTCTCTCCTGCTCTTAGAGAAAATTATTAATAATTAACAATAATGATATCTATATCCACTGAATGTAATTTTATTTATTTGTGTTGCTTTACTACATTAAATAGCTTAGCTTCATTTTAAGTATAATATAACATTGATTTCTCGAGTAATGAGGGAGCCCGGTAAATGTTGTTCTAATCATATGTCTAGCATTTAAAACACTGGCTTTTAACTGTCTGTACCTTCACCCCGCTTTTCCCTGAAAGGCATTAGGAGGAACTACGTCCTTATATTTTGCAATGAAAACTTTATAAAAATAGGCAGAAGCTAATTTTGCGCAATCATATATTATCCTTATGTCCTTATTTTATTCCATTCAACACGTGCACCTCACGTTTAGATATTTATGTTGTACTTGTATAGAGATTACCGAAGAACGCAATAACTAAAATGATAAAACTACATCGTACTGTGGTGCATCACCAGATTGTTTCTGGTTCGTGATAATTCAATGTCCTACACATGTTCTAATCCCGACAAAGATTTAAAAAAATGATTGTACTCGATTTAAAAAAAAAAAACATGCCCTCTCTACACACACAGCGACGTAATTTAGCGCCATCTTGTGTGTGCCCTACGACCAGTTTAGGAGTCAGCGCGATCTTAAATATGGAGCAGACACAATGCCTGCATTACCATGAAGGCTGGGGTGGTTATAGTTGGTGCACAATCGATGATACATATGTTTGGTCAGGAATGATATAGTGTTAAATAACATGCCTAATGGGCAAATTATTTACTAGAAATGTAATAAGTATCTCTATGATTTCATGTTACGTAAGTCAACCTGAAAATTACCAGCTAACTAACAATATACGATATATTATAGAAACTAAGCTAATAATTCTATTTAATCGGAAAATTAAATTAATAATTCTATTTAATCGGAAAATTAAATTACTATAGTGCAACCTTGATAAGAATGTCAATCAGTTCCTTTTATATAATTCAGTCTAAAGCGAAACCAACTAACAAACAAACAATCAAACAAACTTACTAACTAACTAACTAACTAACTAACTAACTAACTAACTAACTACACACACACACACACACACACACACACACACACACACACACACATACACACACACACACACACACACACACACACACACACACACACACACACATGTATGCATATGTATATTTGTAGATGTATGTATATGTATATGGATATATGTCGAGGTCGCACTAAATGAAAGCTACTAATGCTTTGTGTTACTGTAAGTATTTGTATATCAGAGAGAGATTTTTGCCTTCAGCGTGACAAATATATTAATCAATACGTGTTAGATGGACATTATATTTACTATAATTAAAACAAAGCGTTTACAATAGTAATTTCAAATGTCACTATTACACTTCATTGCTACAATTATACAGATATTTAATCTCCACTTTTACTGAAATATAATTCGCTGTGTTGTTGAAATGTCTGCAATGGTGTGTGAATTCACACATGACTGCTTTTTAGAAATGGAAGTGTTTATAGCTAGCGAACTAGTTGTCGACGAATTAAGGTTTGTGAAAATAACCTTAATTACACTAACACGATATAATATTGATTTTTCCAGCCTATGTGGAAGCATCTACGCGGTTGTTATGACTTGCTAGAAATAACTGCTAAATCTCGGTCAAATTAGTTCTTATTCTGTTAAAGAAGAAAAACACATTGGAGTATGTAGTTCTATAAGGATTAGTAAAATGTCGGCGCTGTCTTTGCGAAATATTTGATTATCTGTATTTTCTGACAGAAGTGAGCGGAAGATAAACAAAAATAGTTATGAAGGTCACAATATATGAGGTGTTTGCAAAATTCTGGGGTTCTCACAACATTAGCACTGAGTGTCTTAAGCTGTGATGAAAACTATACAACGCTGCAGTGTAAAGTAAAACTTATACATGTTCATACAATTATTCAATTCACATATTTTTCAGTAGAGAGGAAACTGGATAAATGAGTTTGTATTGATAAAACTGACTTATTAAGTAGACAGACATTTCAAAATCTTAAAGTCGTGGGAAAAATATTTAGAACCAAAGAGTGAAAAGTTTGGAAGCAACTATTAGATATAGTTGTAGATACACTATTTCTGAATACAACACTTAATTACCTAGACAGGAGTAATTTTATTCACAGATCTGATATGAGCTTAAGCAACAAAAACAAGAAAACATTTTGAGAAACGAAATTATTCATCATATTATTACTTATTTATCTTATGACTAAGAAACTTAATGAATTTCTGTCATTTAAATCAACTTGAAACTCAACTGTCGAGTAAAACGTCGAAACTTAGTTGCTAATTTGCTATGAGAATATTAAATTGCAATATATATGCAGGTATATCAAAATATATGCATCTATATATGAGAGAACTTTACTTGTGCAACCGAAAGACTTAACAATAATTATCTGTTCGTATGCATACTTATCAATCAATGCAATAGTACCAGATGGATATTGAATTTACCACGGCTAAAATACGAAATTTTTGTAATAATATTTCAAAATGCCAATATTAACCTTGTTTGTTACATTTCCTGAAATATGTGATTTTCACTTCCACTGAACTAGGATTCCTTGAGTTATTGTAATGCTCTCCAACAATCTCTGAATTGGCACCTGGCTGCAGTGAAGTAATAGAAGTGTTAAGTGCTACCTAGCAACGATGTAAGGTTTGCATGAAAATAAAATTAATAATACCAATAAAATATTGATTTATTACATCGATACATGCCAATAATGCGTTTGCCTTTCTTGTTGTTGCCAGTGGTATTGATGTTTAGATCCAGATCTTCCATTATCAACCAAACCTATGATCCACATCTTATTTGCCATCTTTTACTTGTTCTTCAATATGTCCTTTTGTTTAAGACGGTATGCTAGGATTTGAGAAACTTGTAGCTGATATTTCTAGATGGCAGAGCACAGTGCTTTTTGGGGGTTGGTATTTATAGGTTTTTAACAACATGTAAATTCAATTACTCACGGGTAAAGATACACAAATTGTATCTTCCTATTCAAGGTCTGGCACGTTGTAGCTTTCTGAGATATAATTAGTACAGCATGGCGTTTCATTGTAAAGTTCTTGTATTTCTGTGAGAACAGTAAAAGACAAAGCAAGGGAAAGTGAAGTAGAGATATAAAGAGAGGGGTTGAGCGTAAGAGAGAGAGACAGAGTGAACGCGAGTGAGAGTAAAGAGCCAGTGAAATTTGGATGTTACAATGAATAATTTTCAATGATTTTGTTAGTCTCACTTCACTGCTGATGAAGCATATTCATATATATATATATATATATATATATATATATATATATATATATATATATATATATATATATATATATATATATATATATATATATATATATATATATATATATATAGAGAGAGAGAGAGAGAGAGAGAGAGAGACAGAGAGAGACAGAGATAGAGAGAGATAGCGATAGAAATAGTTTACTGTCCCATTAAGATAAGACCAACAAAAAGAGTATTCCACCCAATGAGTAGTAAATAATGAATGTAGATAGTATGGAGACAGGAGTCACTGATAATTTCTTGCTTTGGAGACTCGGGTCTAGGCAGGATTTTATAACACGCCCTGTGTCTCCAAACAATCTGCAGACTCTGAGCATATAGCCTATTCAATTTGAAAATAAAAATACTGGTACAAGAGAAATCACTAGAAAAAACGAGAAGGTAGAGGCAAAAAGTGGAAGGGTGAAAAAAAAAAAACCAGAAAAAGAAAAGAAATAAGCAATGTTATGTCCCCTTTGACCGTAAAGCCATGATCAAGCTAACAGAAATTTATCCATATGCTTGTATCTGCTGAAATATTTAGATCTAAAATTCAGTAGTTTTGTGGAATTCTTAGATTTAAAAAGAATATGTGAGTTTTCAGCTACGCTTAAGTTGCAATTCTTAGATCCATTAACATATGGTAGGCATTTTTCTACGATTTTCCAGTTGATTTTGTTCTTTAATCTCCATACATTTTGATAACAATATTGATTTCAAAATTTGGCACAAGGCCAGAAATTTCGGAGAAGGGGTGAATCGATTATATTGATTCCCAACTCCATCGCCCCAATGCACATCTACTATTTATTTTACCGATCTCGAAATGATGAAAGGCAAAGTAGA
>NC_142933.1:18926531-18961531 GCF_046866305.1 Octopus bimaculoides
ACTAATATTTGCGCATTAGAAAACCTTGTCTTGCTAATTGCAGCCACATCTAAATCGAGCAACCTGTGGTCATTTAGCGACTGACTTTACTTCCAAGCTGATCCTAGACCACGAACGTTCACACATTCTATTCTGACAACGACCATGTTTATCAGAGAAACAAAATGGAAGAAGGTCGGCTGATTCAGCTGCCCCGTCTGACATTAACGTTAATGAAGGGCCTTCCTAAAGTCCTGTTATCTGGCTTTAGCCTAAAAGGCCAATGTCCTTTTGGCAATTTTTAAGAGTTCTAGGTAAATGTTTGCGTCTGCTATTATCAGCTGTCTGTCATAAGGAATTTTCGCCAGAAATTCGTCGAACCCTGCTCCTTTTGTGTTAATGTTTGTGTTTTCTCTTACTTCCTGCATCAGCTCGCTGTTGCTCTTGCGAATGACTGTGAAGTTGATGAGGCGTTCGAGTTCTGTAGTCACCCTGTTTAGGTTGTTCTTGTGGATGTTGTTTCTCTTCGTGTATTTGCTTCGGTTTTGGTGCTTTTTGTAGTTATGGTTGTGGTTGAATGAGCGTGCATTGCTTTTGTAGTTGGGATTTGGTGGGTGTGTCGGTGTTGTTAGTGTAGCTGATGGATTAGGTGAATTTTCCTCGTCTTATCTTTTCACTTAGGATGGCCTTTTTTGGAATTATCCTTTTGCTTTTCCCCAACACAAGTCCATCTAGGGGGATTCAGTTTCTCCTCGTCGCATGATAAAGCTTCTGAATCGCATGTGTCGGGAGTATATGGTGTATTTATGTCGCCCGCCTGTAGGAATGGTCGGGCGTTGCTTGTTTCCACCGCTACAGTTGTTGGTGCCATTGTGGTAGTGGAATCCTGCTGTTGCTTTAATGTCTGTTGCTACATTGATTGTTGTTGCAACTTTTGGTCTTCTTGTGGTGGTGTTGGTAGCAGAGCCACCGTTCCTCGAGCTGCATTCTGTTAATTTTCTGGGCAGCCGACCTTCAAATGGGTGTTAGACTTACAAGTGTAGTACTTTTGCTTTCTGCCTTCCACCATGACGTGGAGTTGTGCTTTGTTGGGCAGTTCGATATGGTCGGGAACGAAAATCTCTGACCAGATTCCGGACCAGTTCTCCTTCCGTTACTTTTTAATTTCTAGAAGCGAATCCGGGCCTTCGAATACAGCGCACGCAACCAACCACCAAATGTCTAATTCTAGTAGCACATCTGGTGTTTTAACATCTAGTCTTTTAACCCGCCGTCCAAGGTATGTGCGAAGGAGAAGAAGATCCTCGTGTTTGCACTAGGCCATTGAGTGTTTATGGGCCAGAGCCTCACTTCCACAGAATCATATAGCCTCTCTCGTGTGAGGAAATCAATGTCAATCCAAATGCCCTTCAAGCATTTTTCTACTTGGAAATTGGCGCATCGAAGATTTTCCACGTCTTTAGCGACACACATCCGTGTACGATGGTCCTTCTGGCCGTCTTCTCCATCAAATCTGAAAGGATAGCAAGCTTCATTTTCCTATCCCCTCCATTGCGGAGATTTTCAGCTTCACTCAGTTACGCATGTTTTCCTTCCAGGGAGATTTGCTCCTGCAATTTTGTTACTCCTGCAAAAGAGTAGATTTTATCGCAACTCTTATTGCTGGCGTGGATTACATCGTTTTTGCTGTTGGTGTTGTTCCTGTCGTTGTTGGTGTTAGTCGGAGCCAAAGCCACTCTATTGTTTGTGGTGATGTTCATATCGTTGACCGAAGTAGCCAAGCTGCATGCTAACGGGGGAAAAATATTTATATCATAGTTATATCAAAGTGGTCGCTCCCCCGCAGTGGGCGTTGAAACAATCCAGGTGCCTAAGGGAGTGATGGGGAGCGGTAGCGAAAAAGAAGGCGTTGGGAGGAAGGCAGTGAATTGGGTGACGCTATGAATTTATTATAATATTATTATAGTATTGCATACAAAATATATACTTTTATATTAAATATCAAATAATTCGTAGCATATATAAATTAGTAAAATATAAAATATTCATTTATATATAAAAACAGAGGTGGGGGTGCTTAGGGTATTATGTGGCAATGGGGGGTGGGTGGCTCAAAAAGTTTGAGAAACCCTCATTTATATCATAGCTTATTTTGTTTCTCTTGTCAAAGCTTTACTGTTGTTCTTGCTGCTGTTGCTGCTGCTGTTTTGTTGTTGCTGTTCGTAGTGGTAGTGACAGAGATGATGATGGCGACGATGTTGGAGCTGTTGTTGATGTTGCTGTTTGTGATTGGGGTGGCCATGGACGACAAAAGGAGAGTGTTGATACAGAAGGACAAAGAAACGAGAGATTAAGTTACCAACTGTAGACCTATTACATGTTTATCACTACTCTGGAAGATTACCAGAAGTGGATATTAACCAGGTGACAGAGCTACTGTTTCGATCGAGTCTTTGTATATATACTTGGAGTATTTTTATTAAGAACTTGAGAAGCTAGAAATGATATTTTCACTTGACTCTTTATATTTGTTAACGGTTTTTCCAATATTTTATTTTTCTAATTATTTTTGGAAAACCACTGGTATTATGCAATTAAAATGAAATTCATCGTTTCCCCTTTTGAACTTGACCATGTGAGGAGTCGTTAGTTACCTGTTGGCCGGATGCCCCTCTAGTGAGCATTGAGAGTATTTGTTATAAAGTGTTTCTTTTTCTCTTTGGTATATTATGAAAATCCGATTTGATTTTATCTTTCCTCTCCTAAATATTTCAGATATTTTGTCTCTGAATATGTTTCATCACAGCAATTAATTTGAAGTCTACACTTACTTGTTCCCTAATATAAAGGGATAACAGTTTTGTAATATCTTCAAAATTACTTATCAATTTCCATTGATTAGTTAAATATTTGACATTTACACCCGCGCTCAATATACACACATATACACAAGATTATCAATCTACATACGACAAAGCATAAACGCACAAAATCACACTTATATCTAAGTTTAAAGTGATAATTTTCTTCCACATTAAGTGAAAAATCTTGTTTTTTTTTATTAAGAACTTGCGAAGCTAGAAATATAATCCAGAATCCTTATCCTGTACCGGATCGATCTCCAAATCTAATCAGTTCGTACAAGTCAGGAGGCCAAATATCACTGAAAGTTTCATTTGAATCAATTCAGCGGTTCTTGAGATTTCTTGTCCATGGTCGAACAAACAAACGAACACGACTGAAACAATACCTCCGTCTTCGCTAAGGCGGATGTAATAATACGAAGAAGAAAAGGAAGGAGAAGAAAAAGGAGGAGGAGAAGCAGAAGAAGAAGAAGAAGAAGAAGAAGAAGAAGAAGAAGAAGAAGAAGAAGAAGAAGAAGAAGCGTATGTAGAGTATATATTAAGCAACAACAGTCTGTTGGCTTTCAGAGTTAAAATAGTAGCTTTCTGATACGCAAAGTATATATGTTGGGGAAATATTAATATAAAGTGTAGTAGCTTCAAAGCTAGAGCTAACGATTTTAAAAATGTCTGTATGTCTTTCTTTCAAATTGCATACAATTACAGCTATTTTGTATTTCATATTTTCATGAAAACCAATGCAATCTTTTGTTACAGTACAGTTTAGGACTTCCCTTTTTAACGCTTCAGAACTACCATTATAGAAGTTCGCCACCCAGAGAACAGGATGCATACGACTTCAGACTGCAGGTGCACTGAGATAACAAATTTTGGATATCTCTATATTTGAGACTTTGTTGTAAATCCTGGTCATATTAGTAGGCAGGTTTTGGATAAAAATGTAGATGAATTTGATTTCAGTTTTAGTGAAGAATTTGTGGTAATAATGGCCATGATATTTGCATAGAAGATACAGGAAGTCTTCGCCTATATTGTAAGACACATCTCAACTTTGTGGGCAAAGTGAACCATATAATATTTGCTTCTATTTTTCTTTTCCATTTTGTATTGTTATGACGCAGGATATATTCTACTTTATTTCAACTTTTCTTCCTTATGAACGCTCTAACACATTCTTAAGTGGTTGGTTTTTCGTCTGAAGTTATAGTTTACTTTTGTAGCTAAAATTGTTGACAAAATCTTTTAAAGCTATGGCCGGCGTATGATTAGAATATGTGATAATGCAATGTAGGTTTTCATTATATTTTCTGTAAGGGTGTTACTTCGTTGTCTTTACGTCCCAAGTCATAGAAAGTTTATAACACATAATACGCTTAATGCAAAACTTTAAAATAAATGCTTTGAAAGTTTAAAAAAAGATCAGATTATAATATAAAATTCATCACCAGTGAATCCTATGAATTTTCTTTTCTCGTAGATGTTTCATCTCACAATTTTTACATTCTCCTTTTTACCATTTATGCATTTTAAATTAATGCTTAGTGAAATAGGTTTTTCTTCAAATAGTATTTATGAGAGTGCTATTTTATTTTCGGTTAAAGGCTCTGTGTATATATAAAGAGTACTTAGCAATTTACGACCGGTATAAATATGATTGGGTGTAAGAAAGAAAAAAAAAAGATACAGAATATAAGCGATTTAGAGACTAAGTAATTTTTATCTGTTGGTAAAAATCTTTATTCACATTGACGCTAGTAGCTCTACGATTACAAAGCTCAAACAATAAGAAATTTTATGAGCTGGCAAAAAATTTTTAAACCAATAGATTAAGGATCGGCAGAAAGAACATGACAAGAATGGGTTGAACGTGAATCTGCATGGCATATAATGATCGTGGTTACAAAATTAAAACATTTTAAATGTACACTGATGGGGTGATGCAATTTTAAGCACTATGATTTTCTTATTGATGTGTATGCAAATAATACAAACGAATTAGTGTTGGTATGATATATATATACACACACGTACACATATTTATATGCATATAAATACATAAATACATATATACATGTATATATATATGTATATACACACACACATACACACATATATATGTGTATATATATATATATATATATATATATACATACATATATATATATATATATATATATATATATGTATATATATATCTATCTATGTATGTATGTATGTATGTATGTGTGTGTGTGTGTGTGTGTGTGTGTGTGTGTGTGTGTGTGTGTGTGTGTGTGTGTGTGTGTGTGTGTGTGTGTGTGTGTGATGCGAATGCGATAATATATAAGAGATAAGAATATTGATTACTGGTTTGTGGCGTATATTGTAACACAAATACGAGGTAGGATTTATTGACATAGGATGGCCGCAATTTTTTTCACGTAATCTATATATTGTAATTACGTCTTCTCTGTCTCTCTCTCTCTCTGTCTCTCTCTCTCTCTCTCTCTCCCTCTCCCTCCTCTCTCTCTCTCTCTCTCTCTCTCTCTCTCTCTATATATATATATATATATATATATATAGATATATATATACATAGTTAAATCAAACAAACGAACGTTAAAAATAACAATAACAAACAAGAAGAGGACGTTCACATGGAATATATTAGTTTTGATGCTCAGTAAAAGGAGAGAGTTTTTGATGTTTCGAGCATATCTCTTCGTCGGAAAGGAAAAAAAGGGAAAAGTCTAAAGAAGGGAAAAATATCACCGACAGTACGCGTGCATTATATATATATATATATATATATATATATATATATATATATATATATATATATATATATATGGGAGAATATACGAAAAAACAACAACAAACGAGGACAGGTGGTGTAAATAACAAAAGGATGTATTAGTATGACGCTCGGGAATACGGAAAGTCTTTGACGTTTCGAGCTACGCTCTTCAACAGAAAGAATACGGAGACAAGGAGAAAAACACGGAGAAAAATATATATATATTAGCAACGTTAGTAGAGTGGCAGAACATACAGCATAAATTTGGAAAAGCCAGCAGGAGACAGAAATATGACACTACATCCTTTCATACTCAAGAAGGCAGATACACATACTTATTTGTACACATTCACAACTACTCACATGAGTGTATTATAAAAAGAAGGAGAGGAAAGAAAGAGACAACTATAGACAGTTGAAGACCAGACGACTTCAGCACCAATAACCTTGACAACAACTCCAGCAATGCTATCTCTGAAATCTCAATAAAATCTCCAGGCAATAGTAATCCTTTTTATTATAGGCACAATGCCTGAAATTTTGTGGGTGGGAATTAGACAGAAATCCCCTGGTAATTATTTTATCGACTTCAAAAAGATGAAAGGCAAAAGCCAACCTCAGCGGAATTTGTACTAACACGTAAAAACAGACGGAATTCCGCTAAGTATCGTGTCCCGAGTGTTAACGAATTTGCCAGCTCAACGCCTCGACAACAACAGTAATAGTATCTATAGCAAGAATAGCTGTCCTAGTACTAGCACTCCTGTTTTAAATCAATGTCAAGAAAGCCGGTGTTTAGCAAATTGCCAAATTTATGGAATGAGCTTCAAATAATCTATCGCAGGAACATTTAGGATAATGAATGCAGCTTATGGTAGAAAGTTTAAATATATTTCGAATAAAAATGACGTGTTCTTTATATCTAATGTCAGATAGAATGGTAAAACATGATAAGCTGAAGGTCGATGTGAAGCATATTATCAATATTGCATATATTTCGTAAAATCTATTTTACTCATTCTCAAATTTAATGGACATAAGCCGACCCAAGAAATCTCTAGGGGGACCTTTTTATTGATGTACGCGAAGGGACCCGGAACGAAGGGTCGAAAGATGTGCTGTGCTCAATAAAATCTATTACACATTCCATCACCTATTTTATTAAGACTATATATATATATATATATATATATATATATATATATATATATATATATATATATATATTTAAACGCGCGCGCACACACACATATATATATAGAAAGAGATATAGATAGACACAAACATACATATCTGTAAGTATGCATGTGTCTACTATCAGAGATCCCCGGCCTTGCTAGGGTTTATTTTAACCTAAAATAAATATAATCATATGCATAAACTATATTTTGGCAAAATTGCTTTAATAAGATGTTGGCAGTTTTAATTTCACTTGGGAATGTTGATTTACTCTGAATGATTACATCCTTGTAATTCAGATGATTGCATTTAATGAATTTCAGCAAAGTGTGTAATGATATAAACAAATATTGGACATAAACAATATTTAACTCTGATAGTTTTTTTACATTGGAAGCTATGAACGTTATTAAAGAAGCGTACTTTATACACACGCGCGCACACACATTTATACACGCACACATTTATACACACACATATACATATTTATAAATATATATTTATAGTATATACGATACTAGAATATATACCTATCTATACATGTGTGTGTGCGTGTGGGCGTTTGTGTGCGTGTGTGTATAAATGCGTACATATACGCACACAAACACACTCATATGTATATAGATGCAGGTATGTTCTTTTCGTTTACTCGTTTATTGCTTGCTCTCATTAGGTCATGGCCATATGGAGGAACCAATTTCCAGGTTTCTTTATTAGCTCTATTAATTCTTTTATAAATGACAGTTGTTCTTTAGATGTGTTTTGTAATAGCATAACTCTTGTAAATGGTACTTTGCATACTTGGCTGAGCTAATATTCTAGATAAATAATTGTTATCATTTATAGATAGTCGTAAATTTCTAGGGCGCATATGTTGGTTTCTTTTCTGTCCTTCCTTTTCAGAAACCCTATAAGGTATACTAAATCCCTATCTATAAAGGCAGTACCGTCAGATGCTAACATTTCTTTCTTCAAGTTCTCATATCGATAAACTATACAACAAAATTTAAGATCTTCCAATCATTTACCTGCATCCCAGAACTGAATACAAAGCTTGACTACAGTTCCTGACATCCTGAAAAGCTGCGTAGAAATGTTCCATCCTTATAGCTTAGACCAGCTTCCTTCAAAATGTTGCAATCTTTTGACTCGGCACTGTTTTAAAGTTAGCCACTCATTCGACTAAGCAGATTCAAGCTACACATCCTAAATCAGTGGAAGATGTACTGCGGCTTACATTTTATATGTTAATGCTGATCTAGTCAAAAGTAGTATTAAATTCATAAAGCAGCTGGCTTTGCTTCGGATATGTACCATTGACGGAAGCGTATTACCGTGTCTTGTGTACAGAACAAATCTGTGAAATATTCCTTATGTGAACAAAATATGATGTCAATTAAAAAATGAAATCGATGAAAGTGTAATTTTTTTCCCATTTTTTCTAATGTTAACAATAGGAATGACATTTTCAAATCTAACAATGTGAAAAGTGTCGACATTGAATGGAAAATTAGTTTAAGGCAACAAAATAGTTTTAATTAAGAGTTGATTAAAATGAGATTTTCCAATAATTTATTAGGTGAAATTCAGTGTAACATTTCATATTATTATAGAAAAGAAAACAAAAGGAAACTTTAAATATTTGACAGTTGAGAAAACAATTAAAATATTAAGTCAATAGAAGATGTGAATTAATAACACCTGACTTCAATTCTTTCCTTTTTTTGCTTTGAGATAAAAACCATGTAGTTAAAAAATTTCGCTTCACAACCACACGGTCCCAAGTTCAATTACACACCAGTGAAAGTACTCTACATATTAATGCAGTGTTTATTGCTTCTATATTTTGTATTGTTGTTTAGCCCCGAACGAGCAGATAGACGGCTAAACACTTTCCAGCTTTCACCATCCTGTTTATATATATATATATATATATATATATATATATATATATATATATATATATGTAGATCTATGTTATCTATGTAGGTGCAGTATGCCTCAATAGTGGAGATAGGAGTTTGCTTTACCACCGTAAGGGTCATGAGTTCGATTGCACTCCGTGGTATTTTTGGAAAATGTCATTTTCTATAGCCACGAGTCCACCTGTACGATTTGTGTGAAAATGGGTTATTGAAGACTATAGAAGCCTGTTGGGTAGATTGAATCTGCGTACAAAAGGTATATCAGTAGCAGGAGCAGCAACAGCAACAGCTGCAAGATTAGTTCCATCAGTACAAGGAGCACCACGACTACAAACAACGGTACCAGCACGGCCAGTATCAGCAGCACCACTACCACCACAACTACCAGAACAACAATAACAGAAAACTTTAGCGCATCCATTATTACCGCCATCACTCTCAGGACTATTGGGATCGGTGAACCAGAAACAGCAAAGATATCAACGGTTAGAGTAGAATCAGTAACAGCAGATGAAAATCCCTAGACCACAAAGAAAACCATAGACGTGTTTTCCAGTCTTCGAAAAGAAAAGGAAAACTTTTAGGTGTATCTTTCCAACACTAACGGTAACGCTATACATGCGTCAACCAGGCACATGTCTCTTGTCCTAATTTCTCGTGACATATATAGAAGGAACAACAAAATGGAGCATTGCAATCCAACGTCATCTAACATGAAAACAAACAAAACGAACAGCCCATGACCATCACCTCATCACTTAGTAGGCCACAAAAGTGCATTTAAAACAGTCAGTAACCAAAGCAACCATGAAGACATCATGAACAATGAAAGAAAGGCGAGCAAAAATGTACGAACGAACATAACCTGCAGCAAGAAGAACAACTCAGCCAGAAGAACACATCAATAACCGGAAACACATCAAAAGCAAAAATAAATTCCACAAGAATAGGATTAACACAACAACAACAACGACAACAACAACAGCCACTATATAAAGACATGTTCCTAAATTTCACCATTCTTCGAATGGAAAGCCGTGAGTTGATGAATCGCGCAAAATAAAACTAGTATAAATACATAAAGAGGGAATCAACGATCTCTAAGTTATACGTGACAGAATTCAGAAGTATATAAATATTTGTTGTTGAGGTTCCCGCATGTGTGAGGCCTTTTAAACTGCAGGGGACGTTTGGTTAAACCCCAAGCCTGGTTGTCTGCGTTCGATTGATATATTTATGCAAATATCTACTTAAATTACGCTCAACATCTGACGTCTGAAAGTCGGTAGAAATAAATCCGATTGTTCCGCGATCGGCTTAGAGATAACGTCGCTTGCTTAACAGTTTAAATCATCATATATATTTTAGGACCAGGATTTCTGAAACAAATGCACTTATGCCTAATTTCGATTGCTAAGAAGTGTACGCATCTTTACATCGGATCTCTGTAAATGCGTGGTTATACTGTTTCAGAAAGTCATGATCCCGAGATACTGACGATCTTTATGTATCCATATAACTACTTCTTGGTCCAGGGTGTGATCTGTAGGTCCTGAGATGGTTTATGTATTCATTGAAACATAACTAGGAGACATTGGTACTTTATAAGTGAGTCAATTAAGATTGAGTATAGGCGAACGATGTTGGCAATTTGAAATGATATAAAAGTGTTTCTAGTATTAGAGCAGAAACAGTTTATATTACATAATGGCTACTTATCGATCCTGGAATTAGTAGAAATTAAAAAGGGGACAGAAAATTCATCGGGTAATAGTTATAAATCTGAACTTAATGTAAGTGAAGAGACCTAAAGAAGTCATGAGATGGACAAAGAGGAAAAATTGGAAATGAGATATGGTGGTTGGATTGATAACGAAAACGAGTTCTTCGGGGAACATAATAGAGCAAAATAGTAACACAGACTTGCCACACAGAACAGATGCAAAAAGGGTGGTAAAGAAAGAATGAATTCGACAATATTGTGGAATATGTACTACTTACATTCTTCTTGCATTTAAATAAACTATAGAATACTATAGTAGAAATAATAGCAAACAGATATTGGCTAGAAGGTGAACCGAGAACAGACAGATGAATATCAGGGTAGAAAAAACGGATAGAAGATAGCATCAAGAGCTTGAGATGGAAAGTGACAGCTTTTTAAGCTTCTTAAAGAAAGTGCTCTAAGGAAAGAAAGAATCATTAAGATATTAAAAGGAAAAATGTAATGCTAAAAAAGAGAACGAATAAATATTATAACTGAAGAACTGAAGCAAAGGCAGCTAAGTTAAATATGAGACTAGCATTTCAAAATAATCAATAAAGATTGTATGTAAAATTGAAGGAGTAGAAAGATATAGCGACAGAATACCAGATGCAGAACAAAGCAGAGATTTCGAGTATAATGTGGAGCACGAAACGGGAGGCTGGCTTGATAGAAGTATAAAACGAGAAAGATATAATAACTGTGCAATATACGAAACACTTCAGAAATCGGTCCGAGTTTCAAATTAGTCGGCTGCGTGAACCTCGGCTCGGATGGACAAAAACGGTTCCAGCTGAAGAACATTGAAAGACATAGGCAAGGGTTGGATTAGTTATTATATCAAAGTCAATGAGTGAAAGTATTCAAAACTGGCTGATAAAAGGTTAGATTACCAGAAGTGGATATTAACCAGGTGACAGAGCTACTGTTTCGATCGAGCCTGTGCATATATACTTGGAGTTTTTTTTAATTAAGAACTTGGGAAGCTAGAAATGATATTTTCACTTGACTCTTTATACTTGTTAACGGTTTATCCAATATTTTATTTTTCTAATTATTTTTGGCAAATCATTGGTATTATGCATTTAAAATGAAATTGACCCTTTCCCCTTTTGAACTTGACCATGTGAGGAGTCGTTAGTTACCTGTTAGCTGGATGCCTCTCTAGTGAGCATTGAGTATAAATTTCCCCTGATTAGTTAAATATTTGACATTTACACACGCGCTCAATATACACACATATACACAACATTATCAATCTACATATGACAAAGCATAAACGCACAAAATCACACTCATATCTATGTTTAAAGCGATAATTTTCTTCCACATTACGTGAAAAATCTTGTTTTACGCACACACCTACCCGTCTTCCTATGTATTGCGTGTTACACTTATAAGTCATACACTTTACCAGATTTTTTGTCTCTTGCATAGTTATCTGACACATGCAATAAATGCAATGAAAGTATCAAATATTTATTACGATTTTATTATTATTCGTTAAATAAGGCAACGAGCTAGTAGAATCGTTAGCACGTCGGGTGAAATGCTTAGCGGCATTTCATTTATTTTCATGTTCTGAGCTCAAATTCCGCTGCGGTGGACTTAACTTTTCATCCTTTCAGGATCAATAACATAAAGACCAACTGAAGACTGAGGTTGACGTAATCGACTTAGCCACTCTCACAGACTTTCCAGAACCGAAGTGGTTTCATGGCAAATAAGTGGAAAGGTAAGCTACTATAAATCGGCACAAACTTTCCGGACAACCCAATACAATGTTGCCTATACTGTGGAATCCATTTATATTGTACAGTATTGTTATAGACACTCATAAAAAAAAACCTCCTATATGCTGTAAACTTGGTCTGTCTTGCTTGTAGATGCTCCCTGCTGAAGATTGATCTCCAACATATTGAAAAGCCTTGCCTCGGGAATTTTCAGATTCATATCGGCAAGTGATTCTTTATATATATATTTTATGTCATTAGCTTGTTTCAAGAATAATTATATAATTACAGATCGTGAGCTAAGAGAAATTATTGATGTTAGTCAATGAGGTGAATTTGGATAATTTTGGTAGGCGGTGACAAATTGAACGCAGTCGCAATTAAATCTTCAACGAATTGAGATTTGTTCATTAAAGAAAGAATGAAAAAGAAAACCAAACAAAAATAAAACTAGCGGCAATTGTTCGTGATTCTGAAAGATCGGGGAAGATGATTTCTTGAAATGAAGAATTACTTTCACTGAAAATTTAATTTTTACACTTCGAATCTGATCTTTGTGAACAGACAAGTTGACAGATTTCATGAAATGGAGAATTAATTTCAGAGAAAATTTAATCTTTATGTTTAAAATCCGATCTTCCAGAACAGAAATTTGACAGCTTCAGGCATATTTCGTTCTCTTTTAACATCATCAGCAAAGCAAAATTGTTCATGCCCATTGATGGAGCTCAGTTGTGAAGACTATAATGAACTAAGACATTTGATGATGTTGTCATAATTATGCATGGAATGAGCGCAGTCGAATGTCTGATACCAGTGGAAAATGTAAATGATTGTAATGCAGTTATAAATATATGACTTTTACGAACCTAGAATCAAAATGCATGGACATGGTAAACATGTAAATTAAATCAGTCACAAGATTTGAGGTTACATTCAAATAAGTGAAGTAATATTTTTCCTACGACCTGCACGCTATACTCAGACATAAGTCATTGCTATAAATGGATAAACATTAAAGACAATCAATAATTATGCAGTATCATGTGAAACGTTATATTACGGGTAGACTTTAACTGATACGTTTTTTTATAACTGACACATACTTATTTCTTTACTACTCACAAGGGGCTACACACTGAGGGGACAAACAAGGACAGACAAACAAATTAAGTCGATTATATCGACCCCAGTGCCTAACTAGTATTTATTTAATCGACCCCGAAAGGATAAAAGGCAAAGTTGACTTTGGCGGAATTTGAACTCAGAACGTAGCGGTAGACGAAATACTGCTAAGCATTTCGCCCGGCGTGCTAACGTTTCTGCCAGCCCGCCACCTTAAACATATTTATTTCTATTGGCATCTCAATATAGGTGTGAAACAGATAAACATACGCATTTATACACACATATGTACATATATATGCACATGCACACACACACATGTGTGTGTGTGTGTGTGTGCATCTATCTATCTATCTATCTATCTGGCTCTCTGCTTAATCACACACACACGCGCGCACGTATGTATATGATGGCTACAACTCAATTTCATATGATGCCATCACTTATTTGTCCTCTCATTAACAGTACGAATTTATTCATAAACTGCAATTTCTGTCCATACACAAAAATGTTTGGATCACTGTAGGCTTTACCTGGTGTAAGTTGGTACACTAAGTCTGTTTTGGAGACTGATTTTAAGTGACGTGCAAATGATATCAACAAAAACCATAACAAAATACGATGCGAGTTGGTGCTAATATATCCCTTTGCTTAATACCGATAATAACCAAAATTAGATCAGATAGCCACATTTACACATGCTTTCATTTCATCATGGAAACGACTGATCACAGTGTCAAACTTGTCGGGACATCCATTCCCGTCATTTTTGAAACCTCACTGAAGCTCATGGAAGACCCGATCAGCGATGTTGCTGAAGAGTCTGTTCAGTTTGACCTTACACAACACCTTACCTAAAACAGGGAGAAAACATATTCCATGTTAACCTTCACAGTCTTCCATCCTCACCTTGCCTTTATAGGGAAACACTTTGAGGGCATCTTGTAAATCATTTGAGACACACTCTCTTCAATATTTTTGAGCTCTTTGTTTCGCTGACCCCACACTCTATCATCTCCAATGTACACCTTTCTTCCCAGCACACTCTAGCATACGTCAGTAACATACAGTCATCTCCAGCAGAACCAACTCCCGTTTTATGCATTCCTAACCTTCCCCAGCCAAGTCTCAGTCACATGAAACCTAGTCAATTCACGTCTTATCGGCAATGACTTCACACTTATAGATCGTGGAAACACCACACAAAGGGAATCAAGCTAAGTGTTGTCTGCTTCCGCAGAAGACAACAAATCATGATTGCACCTAAACGTTCACAAGTTTGAACATCATAGAATTGGAATCTCCAATACTGCTTGCAATGGTAGGTTTCAATTTCACTCGAAAATCTCCACTGTCCGATGCACATCACACCATAGCAAAAAAAAAAAAAAAAAATACGCCTTCTTCTTCAGATCCAGAAAATACTCCAGCTTCAACAATTACCAACCTACAATATCAAGTTATTTGAGGCCAACAATGTTGTACTGGTCCTACATATGGTCAGATGCTGCTGATGCACATACAAATATCACAGACGAGCACATACGAAATGACACCTATCGATACAAATCAATTGTGTAATAGTCATAAACTCTGTTACAAGCAAGACACTGGTCTGCATATGTGCTATCCTATCTTAGCCTCAGCTTCTCAGAGCTGGTTAATCTTTTTTCACCTCCATTAAAGTACTCATAACTGTTTGATTTTTCTTCTTATCACCTATATTTTGTTATCGTTTCCACTCTAACCACTTTTTCTTCCACAGAGCCTTCCCTGCAATTTTCATCGCTGCAGCAGTTAACTTATAGTTGTTCAAATTACATATCAACTAAGTTTATTTCTCCATTCTTGGCCGGCCTGCAGAGACCAAAGGCACGTCATCGTCATTGAACAAGATAATTAAAAAACAAAACAAAACAACAGACGGATATTTTGTCCGTAATTCAACCGATTTCGAAAATTCTTCCGCTCTTGTGATCTGACTTTATATAATTGGTATCGAAATGTCCATGGCAATATATACCAGTAGTATTTGTATTCCTTCATAGTCAAAGGATAAAGCAAACACACTCTAGCCCAAGTTGAAAATGAATTAAAACCATAATGACGTTAACCTTATGACCGTACAGCCAACTTTTGAACTTAGATATAATAGATTTACCTTCCTATTTCTATTTGATGTCAGTGTTTAACCTTTAACCTTTACATCTTAAGAGTAGTCGGTTTGGCTTACTTATATATCAACTCAATGGATATTCGCCAGTAAAGAATTTGAAAAAGAAGAAAAGAAAAAAATGAACTTTATTACAACATTATAACAAAATTATCCATTTCCGTTATCTTTCAAGTCTTTCACTCTTTTCTATGGCTAAGATTATTCCTGATTTATCTGTTATTTAGTAAGTTTGAGATGTATTATATAGGTTTTTATTTGGAATCAACTTAAGTTTGAATGATTCTGATGAATTAGCATTTTCTTATGAACCACAATGCGAAAATATAATAGTCCGGCCAGTATAGAGTAAAACTGAATAAAGACATAATAGGGGAATAAATTGGTTTGTGCTATTTAACCCTAGGTAAGACGTGTTTGACAAGACTATTAGCAAAAGCTTTCCAGCCATGAAAACTTTATTTTCACGACTAGCGTAGCTACGTTGTGTAATGTGTCCTAATTTTCAAAGAAGGTACGCTGTTATTTATCAGTGTAGCATTCATTCCAGCTGTTTGCACTCTGAGTTAAAAGGGCGCCAAGATCAACTTTACCTGTCAACCTTTCAGAGACCATTAAAAATGCACAAAGCAATAATTTTGGAGTTGATTCCTCCTCCTCCTCCTCCTCCTCCTCCTCCTCCTCCTCCTCCCCTCTTCCTCCCTTCTTCCTCCCCTCCATTCCACCTCTTCCTCCCCTCCATTCCACCTCTTCGTCCCCTCTTCCTCCCCTCTACTCCTCCTCTTCCTCCTCCCTTCCTCCTCCCTTCCTCCTCCCTTTCTCCTCCTTTTGCTTCATCTTTCTTTCTCTGCCTCATTCTCTGGAACCAATCGTCTCTATTCAGACCCGAAGAAGAATAAACAGACATCGCTGGGGCAAAGTACCGCAAGCATGCTGTATGCGTCAACGACGCCCCTATACCGACTATTGGGAGTGAAGTGATCCACTGAGGTATGATTATGAGATGCATTTAGTTGCTTCTTCTTTCAGTTTGCATGACCATGCAATGTCGAGTGATATAGATTTTATTGTTTCAGTTAATTAAGAAAAAAGACTCCGGCCATGACTACCTTTGTAGACCTCTTTCTGATACATATGACACTTCCACAAATCGATGTTTCGCAGAGAAGAAAAAAGAGAAAAAAGAACGCGTAAGGAAACGATATTCACGACGTTTGACACTTTGGGAAAGAAATAATCGGTAGGGGCCTGAGATGGACAATAGAAAAACAGGAAGGAGCGAAGAAGAAGAGGTGTGGCGGAAGGGATTGGGTGGTCAGGTCATATTACTGTTTTGCTATGAGGGACAGCAAATCCAGAACAAGTTTTACGAAACAATTTCCACCAAATACAATATGTTGTCAATAAGCGAAGGAAGAACTGGGAGTACGGTAGCATTTTATGGATTTTAATTTTCATTTTGATTCTAAAATTCGAAAAAATATTCTGATCAGTGGGAAAGTAAATATTGAGAATAATAAGGGAGGTATAAACAATATCGAACTGAATACGAAAACTCAAATGGAAAGAAACGATGAAAATATAACCGTCGCGGAAAAGGAAACAACCTCGTTTAATCAAATAAATGACGTTGAACCGAGTAAAAATTCCGCTAGAAATAGAAATAATATAACGCTACTATATGAAAGTGTAAATAATAATAAATAATTTTGGGAAAACGAATATACAGAATAAGCTTCTGTTCTGTGAATGATAAATGCAAAACGAAAACTGTAATAAAGTTACGTAAGAACGAACTGAATACTTTTACATCGGTGCAACTTCATTATTTAAAAAAAAAATGGATTATAGGACAACTTTAACACGAAATAACTTTTAAAAAAGAAAATTTTGTCACAAACGTCCAGAGTAAACCGTGTTCTACGAGATAAATTCTACCAGTATTCGAAGTTTCAAACTTTAGTTCAAAACAATTACTTTAAAATATGTGATTGAGATGGAATAGATCCCAGAGTTGCAATTGCAACAGTTACTAACCGATGTATTGGAAACATGTGTAGGTCAATATTGAGCTGTATTTAAATCAAAATGTAAATTAAAATCCATGAAATGTTACTTCACCATATTCCTTATTGTTATCAATTTTAACAACTCCAGGAAACCTGTATGGCTATAGGTAATTTATTTGGAATAATCCAACGGAATATATCTCTGAATTATTATCTAAGTATTATAATAGAATTTATATAATAGCCGTTGATGTTGACACATTTTTGAGAACTTGACTGCGAGCAAAACGGTAAACGTTTGGAGAAATTCCTTATAACTTATCTATATTTTTATATATGTATATATATATATATATATATATATATATATATATATATATATATATATATATATATATATATATATATATATATATATATATATATATATATATATATATATATATAAGATTACAGAAGGAAAATGCACATACATTATATAACTTTAATATATTTTAAATACATTTTATATTGTGTTTCTCGACCGGTTTCACTTTCGCTAATCATGACATTAAAATTTATTTAAATACGTATTTTCTTAAAAGGAATTTTTTGTCTATGATTTGTTTGGAGTTTATGAATGAATGATTCAACAAGTAGAATAATCTAAGGGGAAGTAATTAGTGATCGTTATTATTGTGAACAGGGTAAATAATTGTTCATCTTTCGGGGTTGGTTGAGGAATTATTTATACGCAAATATTCAAAAACTAAAGTACTGGGGAGAAATATATACACTGATGGGTATGCAATCTTGAATTAAAATATGTATAGAGATCAAAGTTGGTTATGCGTGCATATTTAGACGTATTCTGTATTTTTCGATGAATAAACTTTCTTTATTTAAACATTCTTCTATAGAAATTGTATGTTTGCACTGCTAGAAGGGGAAAACTGAAATTTGGTTTGATGTTACTTGCACAACTCTCTATGTGTTCACTTAAAGGAATATATCTGCATTGCAGGAACCGGATCTGCTTTTTATGTAGAATGGTCTTCCGTCTCAATGTCATACTCGTCACCACATGGGGATAATCGAAATTCCTCCCTTTCTATTATTACTTACTTTATATATATATATATATATATATATATATATATATATATATATATATATATACTCTTCTAGACAGAGACAGATAGATAATTAGATGTACATATTTCGTATTAGGATATAAGTATATAAGAGGGGGTGCTGCAAAGTTCCTGGGAGAGTGTCGTCGAAGGCCTGGCTGAAGGCCCAAACTTCCGAGTTCTTTCATAGGGCTTAGAGAATCGAAAGGACCGCTGCAATAACTGTGTGAATCTGAGAGGAGAATATGTTGAATAAATCATGATTAAGTAATCCTCCTGTATTTTCTTTTACCTAAAGCGAGGAACCTTCACCACCCCCTCGTAGTTATTGCTTAGTATGAGTATATAGTACCTTAGACTGCGTTATACAAAATCTATATTTTTAAAGATATTCAAATGTGATTTGAGGAAAACTTGACTGTTATTTGTGGTAGAACGAGTGACTACATAGTTGCTCAATCATTTTTGTTTTTTTCAGTCGATGTATTTTGACATTTACATAAACATGATATTCGTTTTTACAAACGTATCCTCTTTATTTAACTAATACGCTATAATTCACGCAAGCTATAAAACTACTTTCCAATAACAAGTTTATATCAATATAATATACATATGTTTGTTATTTTCATAGTCGATACAGCGCTTAGATCCTCCAGATGTTTATGTCAACAATACAACTGTGTTACGATTCTTAATAAAGAAAAACAGACAAAATGGAATTTCCGATATACTATTCATAAATAGTATACATACGATAGTTTGCATATGGAGTAAACCGTTTATTCACACACATGTACATACACATACTCATAAATAACCATACTTATATATGTGCATATGTGTTGTGTGTATGTATAATGTGTTTTTCTGTGTGTATATGCTTGTGTAAATTTGACAAGGAAATAACAACGCGTTGAGTAGGTGAAAACAAAGTATAGTTACTAGGATGGCGCCCAGGCAGTTGAAACAGAAATGTGTTTTATGTTTCGAGCTAAAACTCTTCGAAAAGACAGAAAGAGAAAAGTAGAACACAGGAAAGAATAAAAAATAAAAATAATTTTTTTTGAAATTATATAAAAAAACAAACAAAAAAAAACAATCACAGTAAAAATTATTGTTAACCTCAAGCCATGATGGAAATGAACGGAGTTTGGGTGGAAAGGGGGAAAGCTCTATGCTGATATAAGGCATAGGTGAGGTCACTGTACGCATGACTGTGTGCATTAGCGTGCGTACGTGTATGTGTTTGTCCATTTGTTTCTATTAGGTGAATGTATACATTGCTTAGATTTGTGTGTGTATACTGGTAGTTTTCTTCGGGGATGTATGCGTGTCTGTTTTAGTTTTAAGGCATGCGGTTTGAGTGCAGACTTGTATGTGACTGTTAAAGAAGCAATTATATATTTTATAGTTGTTGATGCTGTTTGTTTAATGCTTCGACCTAGTACACCTGATTGTACTCGTGTGCCCATATTATTTATGCATACATTATTTGCAAGTGTGTGCATGTACAGGTAGTTTCTTTGTGTCTGTTTTCATGAATATGTATATAGGTGATATAGAAAGTGCGTATGTCTCGGTGTATATGTTTCTGACATGATTGTATGCGTTAGTGAAAAGTTATTTAGATTTTGCGTGTTTATTGTGTATACTTGTCAATGCATATGCGTATGCTGGAGTTTTCTTTAGAGTTATTATAGGTGTTCTGGGCTGAGGAGTGGTACGGTGGCCGAGGAAATGTTGCATATCAGGGACGTTATCCTATGAAGAATGAAGATGTAAAGAGACATGCTATCTAAGGTGAATGAAAAACCGGAAAATGCCATGGAAATACAAAGAGTTGAAGAGGTGGAGGGTGTGGAATCATAGATGTAGGAGGTACGGCGCTAGGAATGAGGGAATGAAGTCGAAGTATTTAGACATCTGCTCTGTTAGATAATTGCCGGCTGAGAGGTTGGGGCGGCTACTGTCTTTATGTTTGTGAATTCTGAAGAGGAAATGGATAGTGCAGATGCGATGATTGTGGGTAATTTGGTGGGTGATGATCAGGAAATGAAGGAAGAGGATATGATTTAGCAGATGGTTGACAGTACAAGGTTTTGGTAGCCAGGTTTTGGTAAATTGGTAGTGAGTGCACTGGAAGTGAGAAGTGAGATGAAATGAGCTGTAGGAAAAGTGGTATTTTCTGGTGGCGGTGTGAAAAAAAAGATTAGCAGTGACGGTTGTGGAATGTGTTGCATGGGAGGGAAACGTGGGTGAAAAGTGGCTACATGTCTGAAGGTGGTGGGATAGATTCGGCTATTAGAATTTTGAGGGGTAGGATGGCGGGAAGAATAGGATATGTAGATGTGAGAATCAACAACGTGGAAGAGGAGAGGAGGGAGTGGAAGAGGAGAGGAGGGAGTGGAAGTGAAGTGGTTATAGACTTGGGAAGATGACAGTTGAGGGTGCACATTTGATTAAAAGAGGAGTGGAGGAATATGGAGTAAAAGAGGCAAGGGCTGATGAAATTTGTGTACGCGGAGTGGGGGATTATTTGTAAAAAAGAGATTTGGGAGCTGTGTAAGGACAATTGGACCCAACTAGGGGGATCGTTATTTAAGGCGGATGTGTGCGTCAGAACGGAAAATTTATAATAACCATGATGGTGGTGTAAGGAGTGAATGAATGCATACAAAAGAGAAAACAAAGTAGACAGGTTCGTGATAAATTGGTAAGACGAAAATGAAGAACAAATTGTTCATTGTAATCCGATGGTATTCTCTGAAACTTCTAAAAAGTGAGAATCTAATGTCGAAAATCGAAGAATGTAATGCAGGAAATCCGAGAGTAAGGATAGAATTCCATGGTGTGTGAAATAGAATGGAAACTATGCAACAAAGTGATTAGGTGAATGTGTGAATCAACAAGCATCACTGCCAATAAGGAATCAATGCAAGAAACGTTGAAAACTTAATATAGTAATTAGGTTGACGACCATAAAATAGTAATCGAAGACACACAAATACATATCCTACATACACCCACACATATATAATGCATATATATTTATATATATTTAGATTTTAACCTTTTAACGTCTGGCTTTCCTCAACAGCTAGACGTTCGTTCCATCACTAACTTTCAACTGTTTTCAAGCAATAGAATACTTTCAATAGCTTGTATGACAATATGGTTTACTTTCAATAAGCGTGTGATAACTAGGCAAGACACAAACACATGCAGGCATAAACATGCTCACACACTTACAAAAGTATGTATATATGTATGTATATGCGTGTTTGTATCTATGTTTCATGTATGTTTGTGTATAAGACGACAGGCTTCTTTCAGTGTCCATGTGCTAAATTCACTCAAAAGGCCTTAATCGGACACTGGTCATTGTCGATAACACTTACCGAAGATGCCGTACAGTGAAATTGAACTTGGAAGTCGATGTTTTTGAAGTGAACTTCTTGACTACACAGCTATTCCTGCGTCTATATGTATACGAGGGGGTACCCCAAAAAAACCGGAATTTTGCAGTATTATTTTATTCACTTAGCTTTACATGTTTACACTTTTACCGCCTTCAAAGTACTCTCCATTTGAAGCAATGCATCGGTCAAAGCATGTTTTCCACTTTTCAAAGCAGTGCTGGAACTCTTGTGAAGTGAGGCCTTTTGACACCTCCGTCGTTTTTTGCTCTTCACCTTTACAACATCTGCAAATTCCATAGCACCAGCTTTCATCAGAAATGATGATATTCGAAAAAAAAAACAAAAAAAACGTCGACATCAACTTTCAATTTCTTTCCGTTCACGACACGCATTCAGTCGTAACTGCTTTTGATCTTCCATGAATAAGTGAGGCACACATTTTGCTGCAACTCTTTTCTTCCGCAATTCCTCGCTCAAAATTCATTGGCAGGAGCTCCAGCACACGGCACACTGGTCGGTCATATCAACAAGTTCGTCAATTGTCTGGTGGCGGTCCTCTGAGATTAGTTTATGAATTTCTGTGATGTTTTCATTCGTTCGGGAGGTTGAATGTCGTTCTGAACAAGGTCGGTCTTCAACTGACAAGTGACCATTCCGAAAGCGTGAAAACCACATGTAAACTTGTGTTGTGCTCATAGCAGTGTCCTTGTGAGCTGTTTCAAGCGTGGCAACTGTTTCAGCCGGCATTGTCTGTCTATCTGTCTGTCTGTCTGTCTGTCTATCTGTCTGTCTGTCTGTATGACTATCTGTCTGTCTCTCCTTGTTTGTATTGACTTATGTATTTAACCTCTTACTAGTTTCAGTCCTTAGACTGTGGTCATGTTGGGGCACTTCATGAACGGTTTTAGTCGAGCGAATAGCCTCCACTCCTGCAAATGGGTTCTTTCACTATTTATATATTGTCATAGACTGGTTGGAGGTGAGAAAGGGGAAGCTATGAATGAAAGAAAAGAGATCGAGACCTTTACTTAACGACCTCGTAAAGATGAAATGCAAGTTGAGCTAGGCGGAATTTGAACTCAGATCTCAGCGAGCCTGAAACAATATCGATAAACGATACTTCCTTACTCAAACGACCGCTAACATACATACATACATACATACATACATGCATACATATGAATAAATTCTTTTCTACTCCAGGCACAAGCCCGAAATATTTGGTGAGGGGCCCAGTCGATTAGATTGACCACAGTACGCAGCTGATACTTAAATTATCGACCCCAAAAGGACGAAAGGCAAAGTCGACCTCGGCAGAATTTGAACTCAGAACATAAAGACAGACGAAATATCACTAAGCATTTCGCCCGGCGTGCTAACGTTTCTTATTTCTTTATTGCCCAGAAGGGGCTAAACATAGAGGGGACAAACAAGGACAGACAAGGGTATTAAGTCGATTACATCGACCCCAGTGCATAACTGGTACTTAATCTATCGACCCCGAAAGGATGAAAGGCAAAGTCGACTTCGGCGGAATTTGAACTCAGAACGTAACGGAAGACGAAATACCGCTAAGCATTTCGCCCGGCGTGCCAACGCTTCTATCAGCTCGCCGCCTGAATACATATGAATAAATTGATCTAAAAAATGCACACACACAAACACACATACACACACATTCACACACACTCACACACACACAGACACACACAGACACACGCGCACACACACACACTTATATTTTTAAAACAACAAACACGACTGAAATTCCCAGAGTCGAATTATTAGCAGATAATACATATATACACATACACACATAAATGTATGCATGTGTATGTGTCTCCCTCTCTATATGCATATCTCCCTACATGTATATATGTATATGTATGTATGTATGTATATATATATATATATATATATATATATATATATATATATATATATATATATATATATATATATATATATATACATATATATATATATATATATATATATATATATATATATATATATATATATATATACATATATATATACATATATATATATATATATACACATTTATATTTATACATACATATATGTATGTATATGTATGTACCTATATGTATGTATATATATATATATATATATATATATATATATATATATATATATATATATATATATAAAAGAAATTAATGTAAAACACATAAATTACGCAGGTTACATCGTAAACAATTCAAAATTATTTACGAATATATCAGTGGACAGAACATGTAATCAAAAATTTCTGCGTTATAGTTGTGATTTATTCACATTTATACACTCTTCTTACATATATATACACACACACATAAAACATGGAGTAATGTAACTGCTTTCGTTTTTGAAACTTTGTAAAACAACCAATAAACTATTTCAAGACTTCATTTCATACTACCTCATACCATTAACAACAGTATAAAGAAACTCGGATGTAGAAATAATACATTTCTAAATCTCTCAGAGAGATTTAAGCAGTAACATCACCATAAAATGATAATATGTTGTCAACTTAATGTGACAGTCTCATGAAAGGGAACAAAGATACTGTTATTTAGCCCTAGGAAACACCGTTTCCTCTTGGAGTTGACACATTTCCTGTGTCCTTATGTTTTCAAAGTGGAGATAAGCACCTCCACCCAGCATCCAGAGACTAGTTTCAGAGTCTTGCTCATCATCAGTCTGGAGTAGCATGGAGGTGCTTATCTCACTTTGAAAACATAACGACACAGGAGATGTGTCAAGTCCAACAGGGAACGGTGTGTCCTAGGGATACACAACAGTAGCGTCCTTCCCTTTCATGAGACTGTCACATTAAGTTAACAACATACTATCAATAGAAACTCAGATGTTTGAAATTGAAATGTATGCAACCGGTGACATTCTAAATCTTGGAAGATGAGTTGGTATAATATCCAAATACGCTTTACACATGAAAATTGTCATGTGCTTCCATTTTATATCATTCAAACAATATTTGAAATTTTTGCTCATGTCTTCTTTGGCTATTGATTCAGTAATCTCTTGATGTAAATCGATTACAAAGCAAACACTAATGACGGGAACACGCATACCTATCGGAATTTCGTTTCGAGCAATAAATCTACCTATATCATGAGAGAGCAACCTTACATTACATAGAACTAAAATGTTTTAACATGATCTTAATTTAACATCTTATATTCTAATGTTAATCTTTCTTCCACCAATACATTCATACATACAAACAAACGTACATACAACCATACATATATACAAACAACCATACATACAAACATGCATACATACATGGGTTGGACAAAATGATGAGAATACCACTTTTTATTTAAATGTTTATTCTATTATCAACTCGACAAATTTAGAACTCTTCTATTCGGTATATATGTTATCATATGCGTTATGTATGACTTGTACTTCTTTGTAAAGGCGTCTTTTTCTTTTTCGGGTATTTATATATAAACAAGATAAAATGCGCGAGCTGTCTGATTTACAAAGAGGACAAATACTGATGATTGGATGACTGGAGGTTTAATCACTAAAACTCCTAAATTGCTTAATTTTTCGAGAGACAGCCTACAAAATCTTTTCGCATTTCCAAGCCCAGGCAAAACCAACACAGGCAAGCATAATTCCGGACAGAAACCAAAGCTCACAGAAAGAGGCCACAGAAGAGTGAAATGTATTGTGTCTAAACGTCATCAAAATACTGCAGAGCTAAACCATCACCTTTCCAACTCTGCGTCAATCAATACCGTTCGTTGTGAGTTCCATAATTTTGTATAACATGGGAAGCTTAGACTTGCTGAAACTCCCGTTTTCCATAACATTGATAAATGGTAAAAATGGTGTCTAGACTATCAGAAATAGTGAATGACTCAATGGAACAATGCCATCTCTGATGAATCATCATTCACGCTTTTTGTTCTTTGGGGCGAGTTTATGTCAAGACAAGTGGAGGCACAATGGCCCAGTGGTTAGAGCAGCGGACTCGCGGTTATAGGATCGTGATTTCGATTCTCATACCGGGCGTTGTGAGTGTTTATTGAGCGAAAACACCTAAAGCTCCACGAGGATCCGGCAGGGGATGCTGGCGAACCCTGCTGTACTCTTTCACCACAACTTTCTCTCACTCTTACTTCCTGTTTCTGTTGTGCCTGTAATTCAAAGGGTCAGCCTTGTCACACTGTCACGCCTAATATCCCCGAGAACTACGTTAAGGGTACACGTGTGTGTGGAGTGCTCAGCCACTTGCACGTTAATTTCATGAGCAGGCTGTTCCGTTGATCGGATCACCTGGAACCGTCGACGTCGTTAGCGATGGAGTGCCAACAACAACATGTCCAGACACTACCCTGAACATTTAGCCCTTATTCTGAAGCATGAAAATGTCTCACTGGCTATTTGAGCAGGCATATTATAGATTTCCCTCTGCCATTTAGTTCTATTTTGCAGTGTTAAGAAGAAGAGTTATCTGAATCTTTTGGTTTATTATGTCTATCTCAGAGTACAGCCATTGTTCCTTGATAGTATACCAGTTTTCCAGGACGATAATCTGTTGATTCACACAAAATTGGCACGAAGAGCAAAGTAGACTACCTGAATTGGTAGGTGCCATGGAATACCCCATCAATAATTACCGGATCTAAATATGGTGTTCTCTGGAGCACCATCTAAAAAACTGCTTCCCTCTGCCATAGTCGCTGAAAGAGTTAAAGCGGTTTTACTTGGAGTATAATAGAAAACATTCCTCTGACAACTCTTCAGAACTTTCACAGGTAGATTATTATTAAGTTTAATTTTTAATTTTTATTTCTACGGAAACCCAAGTTTTCGGCTATGGAGATTCCGGTTCTGAAAAAAAAAAAAAAAAAAAATTGGCAAAAATCGCAACTTCAAGATTTCAATTTCAGCTTCCTCCCCCACTTCCCCCATTTCTTCATTTTTCCCTTTTTTTTCAGAAATTTTTTGCAGTGGTTATTTTTGTGTAGTTATTTTCAGGAACATTTTCGCAAAAAATATATAAATTATCATCATCATCATCATCATCATCATCATCTACTATCCACGTTCCTTGCTGGCATAGGCTGGACTGTTTGACCGGATCTGATGTGTCTACGGACTGCATTGTGCTCCAATGTATGTTTTGGTCACTTATTTATGGCTACATGCCCTTCATAACAACATCCACTTTACAGCATGACCTGGGTGCTTTTTTTAATACCATCTGACTATTGAGGTTGCATTGTACCTCGCAGACTACAAATCCAATTTTTTTCAGAGGACCAATGTGTTTACTAATATCTAGTAGGGGAAAAAGGTAAAAATCCCCATTGGTTATGAATGACCAAGAGATTGCACCTAGAACGTTCCCCTCCAATGTAGAAGTTCGGGCAAATTCGTTTATGGAAGGTCGGAAGTCGCTCATGTATAACAACCTACCCTCTCCATGCCACCAATGTTATCCCAGGGAAAAGCAAAGACTGATACAACAAAGCATTCCATACAAATTGTGTACATATGAACCTGAAAGTGTTTGTGTGAGATTTGACTGTTATTTCTAGCATGTGAATAGCCTGCTTGAAGGCTGTAGAATCGGGCGGGGAGGGTTGAGGTAATTTATTATTTTTTTTTTTTGAAAAATTGAAATTTTAAAAACAATTTTTTTTTTTCAGAATCATAGTCTCCGTAGTTTTCTACGTATTTTGCTCAAACACTTTCTGAAAAAAAGTGAAAAATAAAAAAAGGAAGTGGGAGGGAAATTGAAATTTTGAACTTGCGATTTTTGCCATTTTTTTTTCAGAATCGGAATCTCTATAGCCGAAAACGTGAGTTTCTGCAAAAATGTAAAAGATAATAAATAAATGTAGTAGGAGGGTATGGGTGACGTCTCCGCCATGTGCTCCAAAAGAATTTCAGAGCATGAATAAAAATCACTTTCGGTTTCTGTTAGTGCTCTGAAAACTCCATCACCGGCAAAAATACTGATAGACTGAGGCATACTTAGGTACCCAAGTAAATAAATTGATCACACTGAATAAAAGCTCTGCAAGTAGCAGAAGAAAACGCAAAGGGACGCGTAACTCTAGTGTACTCAGCAACGAACTAACAATATAGCATGATTTAATGTATGCATTCCGATATACATAATATATAAATACGCTCACAAAACATACGTATATTTACATTTACACATACATACATACATACATACATACATACATACATACATACATAGAAACATATATATATATATATATATATATATATATATATATATATAATTATAATTAAGAGTATCTGACAGATACCACGCCCGAAATAGCAGTCAAAACCTGACTCTAAAACTACATCATGTATTCATACAGCATAAAGTCAAAAGATAAATAGACAAATAATTATAATTTAATTATAATTTCAATAATAATTATTACTTATAAGGTTTTCCTTCCCACACTGGCCCCCTGATATGATCGTTATTTTAAATAACGGTCTTATCCTTATTCAAATAAAAATACATACATACACACATTATACATATGTACATATATACATACATACACACAGACACACACACACAAATATATATATATATATATATATATATATATATATATATATATATATATATATATATATATATATATATATATATATATATACATACATTGTAATCAACACCTCCATAATTACTCATTTACACACAGCTATATATATACGTACAGCATACAAACATACACCATGTTCTATTGAATTCACTTTCCGGTCAATGGTGGAGCAGTTTGATGCATTCATCTCCATATTCTCTTCTTTTCTGTACATTTTACCTCAATACAACGTTAGTGGTTCGCGCTTTCTAACCCTCATATTTTTCGTAAGCGCCTTTACCCTTTGTAAATGGTTTAAAAACAGAAATTTTGTTTTTCTTTCGCCTTATTTTTTATACACACGATCACAGTCATGCACACAAACACACACACGCTTAAACACACACACATACACACACACACACAAACTTTCTCTCCCTGTTACATTCTTTTTGATGAAGAACTAATTGCAAGCATTAAACTATTCGCATCTATGTATTATTGATTTATTGTTTCTTTATCTAATACGCCCACCTTCACATTCCTTCTCTCCATCCATCCATCCACACATGGATAGATATATACATATACGTACAGACACACAAACATACACGCACACACATGCACACACATACACACATACACATGCATACACATACACATGCATACACATGCACACACATACACACACACACATACAAATATCTTTATTACTGACTGTATGTATGTATGTGTGTGTGTGTTTGTGTGTGCGTAGGTCTAAGCATGTGAACTTCTATAGTAACTATTGGGTTGGCAACTAAGTTCCCGCGGTGTTTTTAAATATTGGAATTTATTTCGTTTTTAAATTCTGGAATCTATTTTTTTTTTTTTGAGAATTCTATTTTTGAATCATTTTGGAATCTATTTCGTTTTTTTCTCTAGTTAATTTTAGTTAATTTTTGTTTATTTTCAGATCATTAAAATGGAATGTCAAGTTAAGAAAAACGAGCGTTTTCGACACCTCCTTCGTTTTGCTTTTAATCAAGGTTCTAAGGCCGCAAAAGCTGCTTGCGACATTTGTGCTGTGTATGGAGAAGGTGCCATAGCTGAAAGAACCGCTCGTGATTGGTATGTCAAGTTCAAAAATGGAAATTTTGACCTCAAAGACGCACCTCGTTCTGGCCGCCCAGTTGAGTTCGATGAAAAGCGATTAAACCAACTTTTGCATGAAAATTTTCGTGAAACGACAAGGGAACTGGCAGAGAAGATGGAATGCTCCCACAGTGCTATAGAGAAGCATCTTCACTCGATGGTAAAGGTTCAGAAGTATGGAGCATGGTTCCGCTTGCTTTAAGTGACAAAAACAAAAATGAACGAGCCACAATGTCTGATGGTTTGCTTACACTTCACCGCTCAACTTATGGACACAAGCAACAATTTCTTTACCGAATCGTTACTGGCGACGAAAAATGGTGCTTGTACATCAATGTGAAACAGCGTAAGGAATGGCTTAACCCTTTAAACAAGCGACATGAAACAAGATCTTCATCCGCGTAAAACGATGTTGTGCGTATGGTGGGACTGGAAAGGGATTATCCATTACGAATTGCTTGAATGGGACCAAACGGTCAACGCGGAACTCTATGTTCAACAGCGGGAGCAACTCAACACAGCTATTCAAGAGAAAAGACCTAATCGTCAGCATGGAGTTCTTCTGCACGACGACGCCCGCCCTCATATCGCCAATATGACCAAGGACGAAGCCTTTCAAACGCATGGCTGGGAAGTGCTGTCGCACCTGCCGTACTCTCCGGATTTGGCACCAACGGATTTCCACCTCTTTCGATCTCATTCAAATGCTATGCACGGAGTTTCGTTCAATACTGATGCAGATTTTGAGAGCTTGGTTGGATCAATTTTTCGAGTCGAAATCGGGTGATTTCTACCAGCGAGGTACTGAAAATCTTGTTGAATATTGGGAAGAATTTGTAAACAACAAGGGAGAATACATTATTGATTAATTAGTTGTTATTTTTTATTAAACCTTTAAAAAAAGTTTAATAAAAACAACGTCGGGAACTTAGTTGCCAACCCAATATATGACTACTTTGCAATTAAAACAAAAATATTTCTTTTGAGCAAAACAGTTAACAAACCAGAAAGATCGCAATAGATAAAAGAGAGAATCAAGTTTAGAGAAATAATATACAGAGGTTAAATGTAGCAAAATTAAAAACAATAAATTTCATATTTCTTCACAATCTTCTACGGTTCTATTTTGAAATATACATAGAAATATGAACACGGATGTTGCACCGTCAGCGGGACTACAAAACTTAAATACATGTTTGTTTTCAATTTAAATATATATTTAAGTTTTGCTTTAAGATATTGATTATGTTAATGACGACGGAAACAGCAGTAACAACAATAATAATATTCCTTTCTACTGGGAGCACAAGGCCTCAAATTTGGGGGAAGGGATTAAGTCGATTACATCGACCGCAGTGCTTAACTGGTTCTAATTTTATCGATCTCAAAAGGATGAAAGGAAAAGTTACTTTCGGCGGAATTTGAACTCAGACCATAACGGCACACAAAATACCGCTAAGCATTTCGCCCGGCGCGCTAACGTTTCTGCCAGCTCACTGCCTTAATAATAATAATAATAGTAATCCTTTCTATAATAGGTGCAAGGACTGAAATTTGAGGGGAGGGACTAGTCGATTACATGGACCCCGGTGTTCAACTGGGGTCAATTGTTACTTATTAATCGACCCCGAAATAATGAAAGGCGAAGTTGACCTCGGCGAAATTTGAACTCAGAACATAAAGACGAATGAAATGCCGCTAAGGATTTTTCCCAGTGCCCTAACGATTCCGCCAGCTCGCCGCCTTACCAGATAGTGGCTCTAATGGATTTTGATCGTAACTGATTGAAAGTGTTATCATGTACATGTTTTGTCTTGGTATAAATGACAGGTTGCACCAAATGGTTTGAGTGTATGAAAACTTGTAATCAATTTAAGGTTATATAGGATTTTATTTGAGACTGACCATGAAATTCAAGGAAGAGTACCAGATATTATTATTCTGAACAAGGTTTCGAAATAATGAATAATCATAAATGTGGCTGTGACTGCTGCTATGAATGCAGCGGTTAAAGAGCAGGAGAAAAAGGAAAATTCAAAAACTTGCCAAAGTAATCCCGGCAGTTATAGACACCCTATGTACCATTATCAGCAGACTTAGTAGTTTTCTTATCGTGATCGATGTAAGAACTAGAATAGAATTAATACAGAAATTTGCTCTCTTAGGAACGGCAAGGATTGTACGAAAAGTCTTCGATATATTTAAGGAAGTAGTAGTGAATCGGTATCAAGGATATTGATTTCAATTTTAACGTATTGGTGTATACCATTAGATAATAATTATATTCCTTTTTACTATGGACGTAAAGCCTGAAGTTTGGGGAGGGCATTAATCGATTATATCGGCTCCAGTGCTCAACTGTTACGTATTTCATCGTCCCGAAAGTTTGAAAGGTAAAGTCAAAATTTGAGCTCAGAACATGAAGAGGGACGAAATGCCACCAAGCATTTCGTCCGTGTTCATCCTAACGATTATTACGGCATCTTAACGATTCTTACCACTCCCCGGCTTTTAAATAATAATAATATTAATAGTTTATAATTTAGTCATAAAGCTAGATGGTCTGATTGATCAATTAAGTAGTCCCCAATTTCTAACTCGGACATTATTTTATCAGTGAAAGTACAAAATTTAAATGTGACTTTGCAGAATTTAAACTTATACATAAAGATAAAGAACAAACACTACAAAATATTTTTCGCCTGTATAACCATCCTCGTAGCTTGCCGTTTCTTTATTTTGTTTTCTTTTTAATACCTATTTTTATTTTAATACATATTATTTTTTTTCTATTTGTATATTATTTTATTACAATGGTTTTAATGTCAAAATAGCAGCGGGTGACATGAAAAGAAACATCGTTAACTTCGCTAATCGGAAGAATGTCTTTTTAGATCGATAACGTAACAATAGGAAATTTCGAAAATAAACGACAAAAATGTTGAAAGCAATTGTATAGTTAATACATTCAAAATATTATTGAAATATAATTGCTTTGTGTCTAACATAAATTATTCATTGCACAGGTTCACCCTAGGATTCATCACGTGTAAACACAACTACAGGGCTTAAGTCAAGTTTTCATCACTCTAAAACAGTCCCTGTCAAGAAGAAATTCCAAACATGAAAACTGTACCGTTTCCATTGTGATTAAATGCAAAATTCTTACACTGATATTGATGCATAAAATCTACAAAGTATATAATTTGTAGTATCGTGAATAATACATAATTATTGTCTTGAAAAAGACGGACAACAAGCGACAACAATTCAAATTATTAGAATAAAAACGTTTAAGTCATAAGCTGTGAGAACGTAAGTAAGAAGGAAACACCGAAAAACGAAACATTTGTACGGACAGAATACTGACAAAAAATCCGAAACAGAATTACGGAAACGAAGATCTGTCTAAAAATGAACATTAAAAAGTTTGAAGAATACGACATTCTAAACACGGGAAATTTGAAACTGACTATAATCTGAAGGTGTAAATATTTAAAGAGTTAAAATAGAGATATATTTCTATGGACCAATGAAAGATTCGATTCCAAATATAAAACTTACGAACAATTGTAACTACAATAAGAAAGCAAACCATACCATGATAGACTTAATGAAAACAGATGTGAACACCAATACCATCGAAAATAAGTTAAATAATAAATGACGATGTCAAAGTAGTTTCAAACTAAAGGTAGGCTCTTTGTAAAAACTACTCAAAGGTGCACCGATGTGGAAAATAAGTATACCGAGAATAACAGAATATAAAATATCTCTTAATCCTGAATAAAAATCAATAACAGAGAATAACAAACTAGATAAAAAGATACAAGGTATATTATTACAGAAACACAACATAACCAAATAGAAGAAATAACCAGAATTAAATAATAATGTCAAAAACAATAGTTAATTTTCCTAACGACGGAATCTTTGTGTAAATCGCAAAGAATCCGTCGTTACGAAAAGAAGAGAAAAATGAAATCGATTCTTCGAAAAAAAAGTTGGTGTGACGCCAACAAAATGATTTTTTCCAATAACTAAGTAAAACCAAAATAGAAATCAATTGAGCACCGACCGCAATTAGAACAAGTACGATAATTTATCAGGCGCACATATAGTTTTGGTAAAAACTTTTAATGATTCACGAAAAGAATTAGAGCGACACTCGAATGGTTCACTGAGAAGAAAAAAGATCATCGTAATCCGCAGCATTAAAGAAATAATAAGCCCCCAAATTTATTCACAGCTATCTCGTCTGCCTAAAGCTAACAAAAACGCAACTGCAAATAACAGATAATAAATGATTATCCGAAAATAAACCTACATCACTACCAATACATTAAAATAGATGGCGCACAAATATATTTTTGTAGTAAATATCAAATATTACTTATCATCAAAACTAGGTATAGCTTCTTCTAATGATTGTGTTACATCTATTCCGAAATAATAAACAAACAATAAATATAAAAAAAAACTCATATTATTTTTTAACGATTCTCTATATCTAGCTCATCAGCATCATTAACTTTTATCTTAGTAACAGAAAAAAAAATTAAATTATTTAGATACTTATACCTTTAGATGATTGTCATTTTGAAATTTTCCCTTATTTTTTTTATATTTTTAAAGAATACTGCCATTAGTATATCAAAGCTGGTGCAACTTTTGGTATTCTTCATCTTCTTGAGTGAGAGCCAAAGCGATTTTCCGATGTGAACACATTTGGCTGCTAAACTTCAATCTCTCTGTCATCATCTTTCAAATAATTCTCATTTGTTCACTGTTGTTCTTTCATTCTGTAAGTAATGTTTCAACACTATTAGGTACTGTCTACGAAAATCTGACGCGTAGAACTCTTGTTCGTCTTATTTCCTTGATAAATATATTTTTAATACTTTTAATTTTCGTATTGTTTGTTTTATAGTTTTTCATGTAGTTTCACATTAATTTCACTTTCTTTCGTAACTGCCAACAACGTAAATTTTGCTCGAATCTTGATTTATTATTGGCTACTTGCTATTTTACTGGGAGGGACTTTCAATAAAAATATAAAAAAAAAGAAAACAATTTAGTATGCATCGAAGGCTTTTGGCAATGTTTCGTATCCTTGGATTCAGAAAATATTCGCCATGAGTAATGCACGTTTCGTTAACAAGCATTTACTTTAGGCATGTGATTAATAACTGG
>NC_142933.1:18966531-18971531 GCF_046866305.1 Octopus bimaculoides
GCATTCTATGTGCACGTATATAGAACGTGTATATTTGTGCGTGACCTTGTATTTATATGTATTCGTTTATACTTGCATTTGTATGCATATATATATATATATATATATATATATATATATATTCGACTTGCAAATGATTGTATATTTACAATTATGTTTAGAATTGGGTATATTTTTTATAGTTGCATTTCTTCATAGTTGCATTCACCACGTTCGGAAATTATGCCTGTTGTAGAGAAACATAAGCTGAATTTGCCGACAGTTTTGACAGCGTATATAAAATGATTCCACGGTAATTTTATAAAGTTTCCTATTTACCAGCTTTAATGATTAACATTCCTTTCATATATCTAGAACATCTGTGTACAGACAGACAGACAGACAACCCCCCCCCCCACACACACATACACACAAACGCACACACACACACACACATACACACACATACGTATGTGGTGGGTGTGCGCGTTTATATGTGTATATGTATATATATATATATATATATATATATATATATATATATATATATATATATATATGTATGTATATATATATACATATATACATATATGTATATAGTATATAATTATATTTGTATATGTACATATATATACATGTAAGTATATATATTTATATCTATATCTATATCAATATCTAAGTTGCTGCTGGAAGGCCATATGTGTAGCAGCTGATTTCGCCTCCTTGCCATACTTCCAGAAAGGATTAGAATTTGTCGGATTACTATGAATGGAGTGCGGCTGAGAAAGAAACCAGCCGCTCTGCCTGCAGACACAAGGATGATAAATACCAGTTCGTAGTCAAGGTACACAATGTGCAAAGGAGCCATTCTCGTCACCTCACTTCGAAAGGTCGTTCACAAATTGTTATTCTCTTTAACCCGGGCAAAGCCGGGTATTTCTGTTAGTATACACACACACACACACACACACACACACACACACACACACACACACACACACACACACACACACACACACACACACACATATATATATATATATATATATATATATATATATATGCCACTATGAATAGCAGTGGTCCTAAGACAGTGCCCTGTGGAACACCAATCACTATTTGTGTTTCTTTTGAGGTGACACCGTTGGGCACCACAGCCTGACTTCCACCGTGCAGTTTGTGGCATATCATGCTATAATCAACTTTATCAAAAGCTTTTGCAAAGTCAAGGCACATTACGTCTACACTTGAGTCGTCGAGTAACTAACTGCTTCAACACCCAGCCATAGTGCTGTACGAGCTATGTCAAGCAGCTCCTACCTAGTCGAAAACCACGCTGGATATCACTCAGTAAGTCGTTTTCTCAAAGGAATGTGATTAGTTTCCATCTGAGTATTCGTTACCTGACTTTGCTGATGTGTGAAGTCAGAGAGATAGGCTTATAACTTTTGGCATCTACCCTGCTTCCTCCTTTATGGATTGGGCATGTTATTCCCTCCTTTAGTTTGCTTGGCAGCTTGCCATTCGCAAGAAAATCTCTGGACGAGAATCTGTAGTGGTTTTGTCAGGGCGCGTTTTCACGATTTGAAGAAGATTGCTTGAAAATCATCAGGACCAGCAGCTGTGCTTGTGTCCACCTCATCTATGGCTAGTATTATATCTTCTTCACCAATGTCGATGTAATCTGTCGTAACTGCCACCTTAGTTGTAGGTGAGGCTGCAAAGAAATCCATTGGTTCGTTCACTTGCCTGTGTTCCAACACACGTATATATATATATATATATATATATATATATATATATATATATATATATATATATATATATATATATATATATATGTGTGTGTGTGTGTATGTCTGCGTGTATATATGCATACATACATACATACATACATACATACATATATATATATATATATATATATATATATATGTGTGTGTGTGTGTGTGTGTGTGTGTGTGTATGTATGTATGTATATAATAATATTAGGGACAAAATCCAAAATTACAGGTAAAAACACAATTAAAATCAATTTATAAAAAAATAAAATTAAATTGAGCTTTACAGATTAATATATATATAAATATATAGGTTTTCCCTAAAACTATATATTTATATATATGTATATATATATATATATATATATATATATATATATATATATATATATATATATATATATATATATATATAATTCGCACACGGTAGTCAACATTTAAGGTGAACATTTATATATCTATCTGTATATATGTGTATAAATTTATAGTCATAACATTTAAAGTCAATATTTATATATATATATAATGAGGTTATACAATATACAATAAAACTTCCAAACTTATCAGGTAACTTTTTAAAAAGAAGTGAGACAATGACGTGAGGAATAATCCACAAATTTTCAGGATGGATTGTTCGTTTTGAGAAGTTGCCTGACGTTACATAGTGTATGCATGAATCTGAATAATTTTCAGAGGAAAGAATTGTAGCATGAGTCTTAAATTCAATACTTTGGTTTACTTATATATTTTATTCTTCTTTGAATGCTTTGTATACCATTGAAATTACCGATTAACAAACAACAGCGTCTTAACATCAGCGATGTTTTCTGCGCTGATAATGGATAACTTCTGTTTTGCATAATTCTGTCAAGCCAATTATTTGCGTGCTTCACGTTTATATACCTTTATTCTTTTTGGAATATTGTTGCTGAAATATCTATCTGTCCGTCCGTCCGCCCGTCTATCTATCTATCTATCTATCTATCTATCTATCTATCTATCTATCTAACACAATTTCATGACCGTTTAAAAGAATCTCTCCTCGCAATAAATATTGCTAAGGCGAATTATCTTTAGCTAATTGTTATTTCAAGGCTTATAATGTCTGTGTCACCTATATCTGTAGGAATATAATGTTCTACTATCATATTCCATTCTCTATATTCATTCTTATTAACCTACACTGAAATTTAATACATTCGCATAATATCTAAATCATATTTCACAATTTACTTTAATGTATACCTTCATCTTTTTATATCCTTTCGTTAATTGTCTTAACCTATTCATGCACTTACTATTTTTATGTCTACAAACTTCAGATCTTATTACCATAACCTCTCAGATTTTATATGCAACTTTGCAATTTTCTTAATGGCGTGAAGTTCTACATTACTCGTACACGTCTATACTTCCCCAGCAAATTATAACTATCCCCATACTTTTACCGAAATAAGAAATTAAACTGTCGCATTTTCAAAAGTCACACCACTTTAATTATCTTAAGTGTCCTCCTTCTTACTTTTCTCTCTTTTTCGTTTCTTATTATATTTCTTATTTCCAATAGACGTAGAATCATACATCTTGCATACTTCTTCAGTAAGTACTTATGAATTCAACCAAGAATGAAACATAAGCATTGTGATAGTTGTTGCATTCGTTTTTCTGAAGTACATTATAAGTATTTCGACTCTTTTTCTATTCACTTTTTTTCAAAATTATCATACAAAACATTAAACCGTTAAGAAATTTGTGAAGTTGCAGATAAATTCCGAGTGGTAATGGTAATAAGGTTTGAAGTTCGTGGCAATAAAATCTTAAGTTTATGAGTTGATTAAAACAAGTTATGAAAGGTTATGACGGTAAGAAGTTATAAATTAAAATAGATACCATAAAATGTCCTGGACATCAGACAATTATTTTAAAATTCTTTGAAAGCTAGTAAGAGATTAAATAATAGTAAAATAATCGTAGAGAATGGTATTTCTTATGATATAGGTAGCAAAGTCATTGCAACACTAGGAACGGAATTAGTTTAGTATAATTCATTTTGATATAGATTATATTGACGACAGAGTAATTTATTTCGATATTTCGTTAATGTGCTGATATTAAGACATATGTTGTAACTAGAGGAAATGAGCGCGGTCATTAAAACAGATAGAGGAAAAGTATGTAAAAAATATTGAAGAAAATTGTAAATAAATATATGCACACTACATCTTTTGTAACTGTCGAATAATTCAGGTAACGCCATCTAATAACAAACTAGATGGTAAAGGAACACAGTTAAGTCGAGATAATTTGAGACGAAAAATAAGTTTAGAAAGAAAAAGATAGAATAAGAGAATACGAACGAAAAACATGTAAGAAACATTTTTAAAGCATAAACATGCATACAACAGGAATAGATTTCTAATTTTGCTCATATATCTAATAGTGGTGATATATATATATGTATAAATATAAATATATTTCCTCTTATATTTCTTTCACTTCTTTCAGACATTTGACTGCAGCCATGCTGGAGCACCGTCTTTAGTCGAACAAATCGACACCAGAACTGTTCTTTGTAAGCATAGTACTTATTCTATCGTTTTTTTTGTTGAACCACTAAGTTACAGGGACATATACAAGCCAACACCTATTGTCAAGTGATGGTGGAAGTGACAAACACAAACACACAAGTACATACAAACATACATACATGCATGCATACATACATACATACATACACACATACATACATACATACATACATACATACATACATACATACATACATATATAAATTACATAGAAACATGCGAGCAAGAGAAATAATATTCTTAAGATTGTAAACCTGGAAAATTACATGTCAGGGTATTACATTCAGAAAAGTTCAGGACAACTTATTACATCTGGTAAGGTACAGAACAAGAAAACTTTTACTTAAAATATTGCAGCTAAGGATAATATTTGGATATTAAAAATTATTCCATTTTAATTTACAAAGCATAATGATATACCCTGAAATTTGAGAAACAAACATTAAAACTTCATTGCATGAGATTTATACTATGAAATTCCTCGAATTTAGCTCTATCATGTAGGCGTAGTAAAAATATAGTTTGTTTTTAAAATAAAAAAGTTAATTATACTTAAATCCAATTTTTTGCCTTACTTATTTTTCTTCATATATTTTACCTCACAACTCTTTTGATACAATTTTTTTTTGGTTGCATGGGACCAAAACTATAA
>NC_142933.1:18976531-18979031 GCF_046866305.1 Octopus bimaculoides
TTCTTAAGAAATCAACAAAATATAAGCGTATTTTATACGTGTAACGTATTCTAGAATAGCAATTTCCTCTTATTGCATTCATGTAGATATCAAAGATAACTTTTGTTTGCCAAATCGTTTTATGACTTTACTTCTCATTGAAATTACTATTTAAGGTGCTCAAAAAAAAAAAAAAATTAAAAGATACAAATAAAATAAAATAAAATCTTCTTGAGGAACACTAGCTAAAGAGACAAACAATTGTCAAACACTAAACCAGCAACTGACCCGTTGGAATTTATAACCAACAACGTTATGTTTACAAATATGTATATGAAATAAATAAAATAATCTAAAATCTTTTCATTAATTGTTGCTGTTATTTCATGCCACATCAGCTCTCACTCAGTAGATATAATATCAGAAGAACTGCCACCATGAAAAAATAAGCTGGGTTTTTCTGCAGAACGTACGAGAACGATCTAATATACCCCTTCCCCATGATATTCCGTTCTTTCCATAATAGTGTGAGAGAGATTTTGATGGTATGTTATCAGGCCAAGAGACAACTTAGGGGTTCGCTCATTCGCTGGTATAGACATTAATAAATAAAAATTCAACGATTTGTAATTGTCTTAATATAGCTTTCTCAATAATTTTCCCACTGTATATTAATTTTGTAATCTTACTTATGAAATACTAATGAAATATCTGTTTATAAAGTTGAGTGAAACTATCAATGAAATCCAAACCATATATATTTAGTATATAACGAAGCTGAAAAAAATGTTTAGTCAATGTTATATTTATTTCCAATTTAAGAACTAGGGCATCAGTTTTGAAGAGTGGGGTGTATATAACATCGGTTTTAGTACTTGACTAGGACAGGTATTATTTACAATTGATTTATCGGCCGTAAAGGGATGGAAGTTACGGTTTATCTCGGGTGGATTCGAGGTTCTTTCGACAACAGCAGAGAACAATATAAAAGCTCCAAAAGAAATAATTATGCTGTAGACAAAATCAATATTAGTCATTGGCATATACCATTTTAATTATTTTACTAACATAGGTAACCAGTTTGGCGATGTAACAATATATGAGAAAATCAGTAACTAAAAGAAATGAACACTAGTTTGTGTAGAAAAACCATAACTGTTGTGTGAATATATTAACCATTACGTTCTTTGTCTGAAAAACAATAGCTAAGTTATATAATGTAAAGTGTGTTGAAAATCAAACCAACTATTGCAAGCAAAATATTTTTAGCATATTTCCCCTGCAATATTTAACAGTGACCCTTCCCATGTAAATGTAACTGATTATGAAAATTTGAAGGTGTTAAATTATAATTCAACTCACGTTTTGCTGGAAGGCGCCTTGAACATTTTTCAGATCTACTGTAAATGAAAAAAGATTTAAAGACTGGAATTAGTTTACAGTTATTTAAAATTTGAACATTTCATAACACACCACATAGATACGTATCTATCTATCTATCTATATCTATATATATCTATATCTATATCTATATATATATATATATATATATATATATATATATATATATATATATATATATAAATGTATATATGTATATATATATATATATGCGTGTGTGTGCGTATATGCATATAATATGTACGTATATATGTGTTTCATAAATATATATATATATATATATATATATATATATATAAAGTATTATATAAAATTAACAGAATGAGATAAATAGAATTTATATATATATATATATATATATATATATATATATATATACACACACACATTCATACACATACATTCAGATGCAAATATATTTGCATGTGTGATATCATGTGTGTATGCGAGTGTGTAATTGAAAAGATAACATTGCTGTAGTTTATTTCCTTATAAACGTTTACCATGTTTTCTCATGAGTTAGTTGTAGTTTATAACTCTGAAGTTTCCAAATCCATCTCCAACGCTTCTAGGCTAGCACATTGAGTTGGTGTGTCATACCCTTGTAATTTTGTAAAGCAAAGCCAATATGTTTGGTATTAACATTTGAAACGGAAATTTTGACCCTTACAATGGCACATAATCAGTCACCGAATGTTGTACTTTTGCTTGTTCTAAATGTAGATTTTGTATGTGTATGTTAGAATTGCGCTCTCGTAATGAACATTGCTTCTGTTAGTAATCGTTATAAAGACGCGATGTGGTAAAATCCTGAGCGCGTCAGCTAAATGTTTAGCAGCGTTTCTTCTAGCTTAAGGTGTGAGTTCAATGTCGCAGAGGTCAACCTTGCCTTTCATCCGTTTAGGATCGATAAAACAAGTATCAGTTGGACACTGGAGTCGATGCAATCGATCGGCCCTCTCCCCAAAATTTCAGATCTCATGCTAATAGAAGAAAAAGTTATTAATCGTCACAAAGTGGCCATCAGGAAGAATCGTTACAGCATAGACAAAACTTTCGAATATTTATATTCGTATTGCATAACCCACCGAAGTTGCTGCTTATCCTTTTGGGGTTAATA
>NC_142933.1:18984031-18989031 GCF_046866305.1 Octopus bimaculoides
TGCGCAAACCTTAGTAACACGGATGTGTAGCAGCTGATGCAATAGAAATCTGCCTGAAATTATAAAAAAATGTCGAAAAATATTATTATTATTATTATTATTATTTATTTATTTATTATATCTTTCTCCGTTTTCTTCCTCTGTTTAGACGAACTTTCCTACCTTTTCGGACAAAACCTTTTGTAACCTTCGTCCTGTCTTTGTCCTTATATGTTTTTAATTGATATTAGCCCTTGTGGCCAATAAAACGAATTAATTATTATTATTATTATTATTATTATTATTATTATTCGTAGTAGTAGTAGTAGTAGTAGTAGTAGTAATGGCGGTGTGTGCTACTCTCTGTAACAATTATTTTTCAAAGCTAAAACATAAACAAACGCTTCAGACAAGGTCAGAATGTTAGTTTTCTTTACTGTTAAACTAAACCGATATATCACGGATCGATTCAGCAAAGAGATTCAAACATGCTAATGAATAACATACAATGGATAACATAACGTGAAGAAAAGTATGAAGGAATATTTAAAGAAAAGCAAGTAAATTTAACTGAACGTGAATTTATCGGAAGTGAAATATTAAGGGAAACTAGTAAAGAATAATCCACGCAATTCTTCAGAACCAAAACTTGCAGAGGTCATCGGAAATTGGAATACAATGGCAACGCAACACACAATAATAATAATAATAATATAGAAAGAGATATATGACAGTAAACAAGAAGTAAATTCAAATGCTGCCGAGAAATAATAAATATTTTACTACCCTTACAAATAACTGCAAATTTAGACAAATGATAGAGGAAGTTAAACAATATTTTTAGAAGATATTACAAATCAGAAACAATATTACACAACATAACAATATAACGCGGTAATCAAACTGATGAACTGTCTAAAAATATATACAAAGGAAATTCACGAAGTAGATATATTAGATTGAAAGGAAATAAGAGCGTGATAAATCGCAGGAGAAAGTAATAGAGGTAGTACATGTAATACACAAAATGGGATATAAATGTTATCTCTTTCTCTCCCTCTCTCACACATATCAATCAAAATTACATAAAACGCTTTCAAGGATAAAATGAACAGTAGTAAAATTGAAAACAAATAGATTAACCTACAGTGTGAAAGAAAAGTTAATCATTTGGTGTCACAAGAGTAGGAAGACTTCACAGCAGTAAATATGAAGGAAGCCATGAGAAGAAAAAGCAATTCGAAATGGACAGGATCATAAAACAAACAACATAAAAGAGAAAAAAATCAGGAAGCAGAAATATTAATTCAACAGATAAAAGGTAAATCGTTGAGAATTCAGGCATGTAAGGACAGAAAATAATCGAACAGAGACAGAAGAAAAATATTTTTAGAAGAGAATCGAAACTTTTACTAGAAAATGAAGACGAAAGCAATACAAGTACAAAATACACAACGTATAGAATATGAGAAATAACTGGATGCAAAATACTGAAAGTAATAAATAAAAAGAACTATCAAAAGAAATAATCAATTAAAAAAAAAAACAGAAATTAATATTGATCATGTAGTTGGACAAGAATGGGAAGACAACACAGTGGAAAATATAATGGAAGCCATTAGCAGAAAATAGACACTTTTAAATGACAAAAACTGGAAATATTCAAAATTTCAGAATAAAGCACTTCCATGTCTCAGTCATAAAACGACTAAATGCTTTGGTAAAATAAGCTGCCCGTCACATTCTTCAAAATGACTGACGTACATAATTCAAACATGTGATGAAATGCGGAAAACTGGTGAATTTAATAACTATAAATGGACTATTTGACGGCCTTTCTAAATTCTGCAAAAAATTGACAATCTGAAAGAAGATATATTCTTTTCTTCTCTAGGCACAAGGCCCGAAATTTTGGGGGAGGGAGAAAGTCGATTAGATCGACTCCAGTACGCAATTGGTGCTTAATTAATCGACCCCGAAAGGATGAATGGCAGAATTTGAACTCAGAACGTAAAGACAGACGAAATACCACTAAGCATTTCGCTCGGCGTGCCAACGTCTCTGCTAGCTCACCGCCTTAAGAAAGAAAATATATTAACTCCTCGACAGGAATAATAGACCTTTTGCAGAAGGGCTATAGAAGGTTGTAAAGAACCTGAACCGGAACTTACATTTTACCTGAACTGAACATGTAAAGTTAGTGAGAGTGTTTGAACTCACGGTTATTTCAATGAAGGGATATATAAATAAATATTCAATAGTGCTAATGAAAGGTAAAAAAACAAAAGCAAAATCAAGTTTTGTTTTAAATATGAAGAAAGTGCGCTCCCATTAGAAGCATTTCCTGGAAATATTGAAATATCTGAAGGAATGCACGTTATCAGTACATCTACTTACATTGTCATATCTCACGCTAAATCAATTCATGTACTGAGGTAATGCCAACAAGACTAGCATGATTAGGAAAGGCAGCCATTTGGTCTGTATATATATATATATATATATATATATATATATATATATATATATATATATATATATATATATATATATATATATATATATATATATATATTCATAGATATGTATGCGTATGTATATATATATATATATATATATATATGAATAATAAAAACAAATGGAGCAAAACGGATGTCGATGAAAGTTCCTTTAATTCCTACATATATGTTTCGAAGCAAGTGGGGTCCATTTCATGCGATATCTTGTTTTTTAGTGTAATTTTGCTACCTCTGGTAACTATTACCGTATTCAAATTATCGAAAGTTTCAATAACTGAGATAATATTAATACACATAAAATAATATATATATATATATATATATATATATATATATATATATATATATATATATATATATATATATATATATATATATACACGTATATATACATGCACATACATACAAGCACGCACACACACGTATATATATATATATAAGAATTTAAGGATTGGAGAAAACGCATGTTATAATTGCATACTTTATTCCTACATATGTTTCAATATCAAAGATCCCTATGGATCACACAGGTTGTAATCCTTTGAAACATATGTAGGAATAAAGTATGCAATTATAACATGCGTTTTCTCCAATCCTTAAATTCTTAAATATACTCAAATACCCAAAATTTCAAGGAGTTCCTGCCTTAAAAACAGGAGCTAACCACAGTTATTTTGTGTTCTTTGCTACATTGGTTTCTATTAACCCATTTATTCTATCAGAAGAATTTTTATTCATTAAGATAGAAGAAATACACATAATTATATATATATATATATATATATATATATATATATATATATATATATATATATATATATATATATATATATATATATATATGCGAGTAAAAATAAATACAAAAAAAGGGGTTTTGTATGATTGTGTATAGAGGAATATATTATTTTGTTTAAAAGAGTTCCAACACTGTCTGTTTTTTATGTTTTATTTATATTCCTGCAAAACCAATGTGGGATATAGAATATGGAATATACAATATATAAGATAATATACAATATATAATATAAAATAAAAATGGATGGTACAATGAAATAAAGTATTGAATGTCTTATTGAATAGATGAAATAATGAGTGTTGAATACGTATTTTCTATACCTTGTGGTATTTCATCATGGCCGGTATGACAGACTTTAGCAGACTATATCTTATACTGTGTGTTTAAGGGTTCAGTAAGTTGAATAACAGGTTAGAGAGTGAGGATATCATTATAATGAAAACTATAAATCTTGTGAAATACAGCTACCCAGGGTTCCTGGTCGAGACATTAATTTGTTTCATCATATATCAAGCTTGATAAATGACTAAATACATTAATGTATTAATGTATATATAATTGGTATCCCAGGTGCATGTCGATGCTTAACCAGAGCGTATCGTCAGTGAAAACTTAAGTGACAGACCTAATATCAAGAATTGTGAGTAGACAGCGAGGTATTCTATAAGTATTTTGAGGACTAAAAGACAAGAGAGAAAGAGAGTGTAAAGAGACAGGGAAGACAATTAGAGTCGAAAGAGAAAAAAAAAAGTGATAGAAAAAACGAGAAAGAATTAGTGAGAAAATAGGAAAGGGGAAAACAGAACAAGTAAAGGAAATGAAAAAGAAAAAAGAAAGTAAAAAAAATAAGTTGGACAACCATAAAATGGAAGTTTGTTTTTACTTTTGTACGTAGGAAATGTACGTAAGCTGATAATTAGACTCTGAAAAATACAAAATGACCTTGGATATCTATTATGTGTGAAATCATGGCCTACTCATATTAAAGTATATATTTTTGTTTACATTCATTTTCCAATCTCTGGTTTCAATCCAAATATTACTGATTCACAATTAATTAACTCTCCTTTCCACAATATCTTACTTCCCTCTCTTTTTCATGTCCGCTATGCATTCTTGTTTTTCTACTTCGTTCTCTGCGTCGTTGGTATATTTATTTAGTCATACACTCGTTTCTCTTACTTTATCATGTTGCTATGTATTTTAATGTATTTTATATTTTTGTTTACACCTTTTATTGTTATCCAACTTAAGATCCTCTTTCTTACGTTCTTTCCATCTTTATTTTCCATTTACTCTTTTTCTCTCAAATGTTTTCTCTGTCCCTCTTCTGTGTGTCTTATTTTACCATCTCTCACTTGTTTCTGAGTTCCTCTTTTTTTTTCTCTGCCGATTGTTTTCAGTTTCTCTCGCAAAATATACCTCACCATGTACCAAACTCACGACATTAGTTTTTTGTAACTTAATACAATAAATCCGTATCGAAAATCAGCGACATGCACTTGGAACAGTTAATGCAGGGTTCAAAACAAACATGGTGAAATGCACCTATAATCTAATAATAAAAGTTAGGTTTCTCGTGGTTTCTCATTTAAATATATATATATATATATATATATATATATATATATATATATATATATATATATATAAGCAATGTTAAATCTCTGAACGAGGTATTAACAGTAACTGCACGATAAAGTGAA
>NC_142933.1:18999031-19014031 GCF_046866305.1 Octopus bimaculoides
AACAGTAGCTGCACGACATCGTGAAGTATATTTGCCACTTAAATGTGGCTAACCCTTAAGGGTGGATGCTACTGTAGCTTGTAGCCCCAGGAAGACACCTCTTCCAGCTGGCTATTGACGGACACAGAAAGTGTGTCAATAGCCAGCTGGAGGAGGTGTCTTCCTGGGCTACAAAATACAGTAGCATCCACCCTTAAGGGTTAGCCACATTTAAGTGTCAAATATACTTCACTATGTATGTATATATATATATATATATATACGTGTCAATATATATATATATACATACATATATGTATGTGTATATATATATATATATATATATATATATAATGTCCGTGTGTGTATATGTGTATGTATGTATTTATGTATGTATATATATATATATATATATATATATATATATATATATATATATATATATATATATATATATATATATATATATATATATAATAAACATAATTAAGGGATCAGCAAATATTTGCTTCACCATTTACCGAAGTTCAGAAATAGTAGCTAAAAAAGCTGAGAATCCCACAGATAGCATCACTTGTAACTCACAAAGGCAAAAACAAGAAGAAAAAACAATGAAAACTAACCATTCCGAAGGTTAACTGTAAACGCGTTTCTGGATTATGAGTGATACTCAATTTCCCTCATTAATACGGTATTGCAGCAGTAAATTTGACTATGCTAGCAAACTGTGCAAGCATAAACGAGTAACATTCCACACCGATACAGATCTGAAAGCATAACCGAATCTACCTCGGTCAGCCAGTCTAACTGTCCTTCCTTCAAGAAATTACCATGTGCGCGACAAGTGATTTGTAATAATTTGTAATAATTTGTAATAATTATATATATATATATATATATATATATATATATATATATATATATATATATATAACGCTTGTTTTTGTGCATTAGCATCAGCTGAACATTATAGGTGTTCCAGCAGTGCTCACAAAGCCACTCATCTAATGACCTTCAAGTATCCAACGCTTGCCGGGTCATCTATACTACAAATTGCAGTGTTCTTGATTGCTTGATTGATTGATTGATTGATTGAGTGTCGGCAGATTCACTCGAGAACGGTGCAGTGGAATCGCGTGATATTCAGCAGAGAGCGGCAGCATGGTCCGCTCATGTTCAGGAGATTTTTATTGCCCTCCAACTCCCATGGTTACCGAGATAATCGATTATTACCTTTTAAGATAGGAATATCCCATTCAAAGTGGGGAGGGGCGATTTTGTTGCCTTTCCCATGCGCGAAATTTTACGAAAAACCAGCACAATAAAGATTATTTTTTTCTAAGTAATGTGGCTGGGTTTGTTTTTCGAAAATTTTAATCAGAGGCACAGAAAAAAAAATAATAATTTCAATTTTTTGTGCATTAAAAATAAAAAAAGCTGTAGCTTACGCTCTTTCTAATTACTATGTTTTTTTTAACTTCAGTTACAAATGTCTTCAAACGTCGACATTCAAACAGCTTTTCCATATTGAGACAAACGGACTCTGCACAATTGTATCCATCCGGGAACTCGTTTTCAATAATTGAAATTCACGGTTCTAATCAGCGTAAATGAACGTCCAACCTATGATTGATCTTGAACATTTTCGATTAACATTCTTGTGTCGCCAATACAACAACCGCACTACCATATATTTTTCTTTTAAGGCGAGGTTATACCACAAATAAGGTTCCGTGACTACATGGGGCTATGGGTACACACGTGAAGTTAGTTTTACAATATCGACCCGCAAAATCCTTAGCATCGTATTGTTTTTGGGTTGTTCTTACTTTTTTTGTTTTTGGAATTAAAAATTTTTTTTTTAATTTTTAGTTCTTTTTATTATTCAAAATATACATAGGAAATAGCCTTTAACCAAATCCACCACACTGCCCGAGTGAAACTGGGAAAAACAGCTAGTATTCATATAATAATATGTATTAAATGTGAAACACGCAGCAATCAACAGCTGATTATAATGCACAGAAACAATTGTAGTGGTTGAAAGGAAAGTCTCTTCATTCCACCTTGTATAATAATTTCTTTTATTTATGCATATTTCCGTGTGTGTGTGTGTGTGCTTTTACAAATGTATCAAGTTACTAACTACTACATATATACAAACATGCTTATACATTCATACACGCACGCACACACATATATCGAGATATATGTGTGTGCATTGATATATGTGTAAGTTTATTTAATTACCAGACAATATTTGAGCACATTATAGTTAATTAATGTCCTGGAAGGCGATATCGCTCTTTGCTCGCTACTTTATATATGAACCACTAAATAAATAAAAGAAATTTGCATAAAATTAATATTTTATGGAAGCAGACACCGATGTGAGTTTTAGAAGTTCACATCGCTATCTTACGCTGTGGGTGATCGAAAGATTATGAATAAAATGCTGAAACTGCATAGAGGACTATCAGTTGTAACGATTTCGTTATTGAGTGGCACTTGTGATCCGTATTCCTGCTTAAAACCGTCATCAGGTTAACGAATGCCTATCGACGAATCAATTAGGTTTCAAGCTTGCAGCTCAGTTCTCTGGTTTGAGTATTGATCTGTTTATTATTTTCTCCACTTTAGAAGGCCCTGAAGAAGATCACGGACGCGTTTAAGTTGTTCGATCAGGCTTATTGAATTACGTGTAAGTGGCTCTGTATTCCACTGATACGTGTACCTTTAATGTATTTATGAATTTTTCAAGTGGAATCTGTTCGACAGACTGTGACGAGGTTGGACATGTATGTTATAGGTACAGTCCATATAACAGGAATCCGAGCAGTCCATTAGAAAATTTCAGTGCAGTGGGAAGAACCTGTGACCTCATAATTACGAAGCGAATTTCATAACCTTTCGACTCTATAATATCCACAATGAACCGCTACGAAAAACTTTCAAAATGCCATCTTTTACACTTGATAATAAAGTACACAGCCTTGATATTTAGTAAAACAAAACCAGGAGATATCAATATCGTTGTTGTTTTAGAGAACGTATGAAATGACACACTCCATCCATGACTATCTTCTCAATTTCCTTGTTGCAATTCGCCCATATATACATTATCAAATGTTGTTGTTGGCACTCCGTCGCTTACGACGTCGAGGGTTCCAGTTGATCCGATCAATGGAACAGCCTGCTCGTGAAATTAACGTGCAAGTGGCTGAGCACTCCACACACACGTGTACCATTAACGTAGTTCTCGGGGATATTCAGCGTGACACAGTGTGACAAGGCTGACCCTTTGAATTACAGGCACAACAGAAACAGGAGGTAAGAGTGAGAGAAAGTTGTGGTGAAAGAGTACAGCAGGGTTTGCCACCATCCCTTTCCGGAGCCTCGTGGATCTTTAGGTGCTTTCGCTCAATAAACACTCACAACGCCCGGTCTGGGAATCAAAACCGCGATCCTATGACCGCGAGTCCGGTGCCCTAACACTGGGCCATTGCGCCTTCATTATCAAATGTATTCCTTCGTCAAACAGCACTGTGTAGTACGAATGATAATTTGCTAGGAGGTCGAGAGATTAGGTAGATGCCTCTATTCCATCGACTGTTTGATAACGATATCATTGTAGATTCACTTCTACTCTTTTACTTATTTCCGTTATTTAACTGCGGCTATGCTGGAGCACCTCCTTAAAGGGATTTACCAAAGAAATCGACTCCGACTTATTCTTTCTAACCTATCCTTTCCAAGTAGTTATAAGCTGTCAACTTAATGTGACAGTCCCTTGAAGGGAATAATACTACTGTTGGTTAGATCCAGGAAGCTGCACCGCTTCCTGTCAGCCTTGACACATTTCCTGTGTCCTTATGTTTGCAAGGGGGAGACAAGCACCTCCACCTTTTATTCTTTCCACGCCTAATACGTATTCTATCGTTTCTTTTGCCGAACTTACGGGGATATAAACACACCAGCATCGGTTGTCAAACGATGGTGGGTGTGTGGGGAAAACGCAGACACACACACACACACACACACACACACACACACACACACACACACACACACATAAATAAATATATATACATTCTGCGGAGAAACGGCTAAAATTTGCACTGTTTATAATTATACCATGTGTTACACACGCACGCACACACACACACACACACACACACACACACACACACACACACACACACACACACACACACGCACACACACACACATAGAGAAGTGATGCCCAATAGATTTACTGTAACCTTGATACTAGACGCGCTCAGCATCATCCGCGAAAGTAATACGTACGTTTTCAATAGAAAAAAGTATCTTCAAATTCGAGGCACAGCTACGGGGACACTATTTGCTCCAGTTTTCACGAACCCAGTATTGGGTTACTTGGAACAAAACCTATATGAAAAAATGAAGAGAACTACGGCATGACCTTTAAAAGACATTTAGAGGAGACATGGAAAAGATACCTCGATGATTGCTTCCTAATTTAGACCAAATCCCTAGGAAATGTGGAAGAATTCAGCACCCTCCTCAATAATCTATACCTTCATCTCAAATTCACCAGAGAAATGGGCAACACACATTTATCATTTCTTGATATAACGGTAATTAAAAGTAACACCGCAATCACAACTGATATTAATTACAAAAGCACAGATACATATCAGTACCTAAATTTCAAATCATGCCACCCAACACACAAAACACAACATCCTGTACTGTCTAGCTAGGAAAATTTGTACTATAGTCGATGACCCAAATACCAGAAACACGCGACCTATAGAACTCAAACGATTTCTACTCACACAAAATTACCCTCTCCAACTTATAGAAAATAGCATACAACGAGCAAAAGAGATACCTATAGAACAACTTATTGCAACACGAAAAAGACGAACCCATCAAAGGAACACAATACCATTTCTGGTAACATACAATACGCATTGCCAAAATATTTTTGACATCATCGAAACAAGTTTGCCAATCATAGAACAAAGTGAAAAATAATAACTAATCAAACACTTATCTTAAGCAAAAGGCAACCACATAACCTAAAGAAACTATTAACAAAGGCAAAATTCAACATGAACAAACAGGATAAAACATTCAGAGTATCCGAGTGTAATGATAACAGATGTGGAACTGTCGATATATGCGTACGAGTAGATTTATTAGAACAAAAAATAGACAAGCTTTTCGCACATGCAGATATGAACTGCAAAAGCAGAAATTTGATCTACTGTTTTAAATGCCTCAATTGCGAGGAATTATATATAGGCGTGTTTGTCGTCTTGGGTACTTAAGCCGATTTACAATGGATATAGGGTTCCCGTTATTTTTCAATACCTCTAGGAAGCGTGTGGTGTAGGTCACCTTATCCTCTGTCCTGCTGCACTTGCTCTCGATGTGTTTAAGTTCATTGCTGGCGTATCCTATTTTTACCATAATGAAAAACGTGAAATCCAGACCATGTTTTAAATTCATTCAACTGATATATATATATATATATATACACACGACTGGCTTCTTTCTGTTTCCGTCTACCAAATTCACTCGCAAGGTTTTGGTCGGCCCGAAGCTATAGTAGAAGACATTTTCCCAAGATGTCATGCAGTGGGGCTGCACCTGGAACCATGTGATTAAGAAGGAAGCTTCTTACCACACAGCCACGCCTGTGAACAAAATACACACTCCGAAAACCAAAAAAGAAAAAAAGCAATAAAGCAGAAAAACAAAACAAAAATTAAAAAAAGACAATAAAACACGCACATACAAAGAACAATTATTATTAATTCATATAACAGTTTAAAACGGTTTTGCATCGATAATCTTAAAATAACATGTATAGAAAGCATAATCGTAGAAATATTGATTTCCACCATAGGCACAAAAGAGTCATCTTAAACTGTGTATCTTAATAGAAAGATAACCAACAGTTTCCAATAGCCTTTGTATCTACAGCCGAAGTTTTACTGAATCGTGAAAATTTACTTAGACATTAAATTCTTTAATGAATTGTCTTGCTATTCAGTCTGTACTTTTATAATGTGCCACGTTCAGATATGGTTCAACTTCCAAGACTATTAATACAAATCTTCATTATATTAAGGATAGAGTAATTACTCATACGTATAGTGCATTGGTTTCCAGTTCACAAAGGAATTAATCGAATGCAAGATTAACCAGATTCGTTGAAAATTACACACACACATACACACACACACACACACACACACACACACACACACACACACACACACGTACGAACATGCACATACACACGCACACACATATAAGCATAACACATACATATAACTGGCTCAAACTGCTTCCTACGCATTTTTTAAAAATCTGAGGTCAGTATTCTGATTATTTATAAAACAAAAATGGATCTTTTTTAAAACGGGGGCCACATTTTTCATTAACGAAACACTTTGAAACTTGGAACACTGGTAGAATGTGTCATATAAAACATCTTTTTCTCTTAGTCTTCTTAAAAAAAAAAAGAAATCCCTAAGTTATTCCATGTTAAAGTTGTCGTATTTCTGTAATTTCAACCAATCACTGACGTCCATTCAGCCGATATACATTAAGTGCCGACTACATAAACAAACGATTCTGAAACAATTCTATCGGTGATAGGGTTAGGGTTAGGGTTAGGGTTAGGGTAAAACAGCAAATTTAAAAAGAAAAAAGCAAATAAAACGAAGAAAAAAAAAGAAAATGAAAAAAGCAAATTTAAAATGAAAAAAGCAAATAAAACGAAGCTATGGCTTAATCAGCCAAAGGAGTAAACATAAACAACTGAATACTTGTCAGTGATTGGTTGAAATTATCGAAATAAGACAATTTTTTAAATGAAATAAATTCGAATACAAAAATATTTTTCTGTTCTATAACACAAAATAGATAAGTATACGAAGTTTGAAAGTCTTTTGGTACCAAAAACACTACGTAAAACATTAATGAAAAATGTGGCCCCCGTTTTAAAAAAGATCCACAAAAATTAATGGAATATGTGAGTGACAACGTACCTAATACAAAACGTACCAAACTGACAAAAAAAAAAAGAAAATCAGAAAGAAAAACAAATCATAAAATTCCCACATCACTAATTACTTGAAAGAAATGCCCAAAGTTACACACACACACACACACACACACACAGACATATGCTTAATATCTTCCATAAGGCTGTCTTTCCATTCCCCCAAAAACTATAACTATTTATCAGTATAAAATGTGACACTACACCTAACACATATTCTGCCATAGAATCATAAAGCAATATATGGGCCTGCTCCATCGTCGGTAAGCGAAACAAATGAAACAGTTCAGTGACAAAGAGCCGAACGCAAAACATATTTAACTTAACGGAGAAAATTTTTCTCGTCTGCTGTCACACACACAATACACATGCGCGTGTGACACAGACGCAGACACGCTCTCTCATACTCACAGACACACACGCATTGTCATCACACTATGCTTTTGCAACCATTTTCATATACCGCAACGCGTTGTAGAGAAAAAAAAAAGAGTACGGAAACATGTAGGACTGTATGTACATTCTTACATCAGAATAAGCGGAAGAGCAAAGAGGCTATGCAATATATAGAGGCATAGTAAAAAAAAACTGTGATAATATAAGCAGTGATGTCTCAGAATCGTTAGCGTGCGGCGCAAAACGCTCAACTGCACTTCGTCCGTTCTTAGTTCAAATTTCGTCGAAGTCGTCTGTGCATTTCATCCTTTCGGGGTCGATTCAGTATGTATAAGTTGACTACTGGGGTCGTTGTCATCAACTCATACCATTCTCCGAAAGTGCTGAGCTTGTTCCAAAAGTTGAAACCAATATTAGCAGGGATAAATTAGACAATACATATACATACATGCATACATATGTGTGTGTGTGTGTGGGTGTGTGTGTGTGTGTGTGTGTGTCTATACATACGCACACATGCTGAAGCACCGACTTAAAGGGTTTTAGCCGAAGAACTCGACTTCAGGACTTATTCTTTCTAAGCCTAGTACTTATTCTATCGGTGTCTTTTACCCAACCCCTAAGTTACGGGGATATAAGCACACCAGCATCGGTTGTCAAATGTTGGGCTTGGAGGATAACACAGACACACACATAAATATTTATACATACATACATACATACATACATACATACACGCACATATAATATATACGTAAACGTGCGTGTATATGTGTAACAAATAATGGCAATTCATAACTATGCGGATGGGTGTGACCGGCAAATCCTACCACCCTTATATCATCTGTTTTCATGCAGTCTCTGTACTTAAAATCTTCAGATCCGAAGGTAGGCGAAGTCGACTCGCATTAAGAAATGAACCTTGTCATTCTGGTAGATAAGATATAATTGTTCATAGACTATTAAATTTGTTCTTAAACAGGCTGTTGTTTTCATGTTCTACATAATCAGATCTTACCGCCATCTCAATCTGAACCCCATCCTTAATTTACTCTTCAAATATCTAATATACTCATCTTTATCCATCCAAAGGATTTTGAATTTAATTTTGTTCGGGGCTGTTATGGACTCCTCCTCACTTGTGTTACTTGTTTTCTCTTTTGAATATTTTATAGTTTTAGTATGAGAAGAATATTTTGCAGTTTGGTTCATATTGATCCCGATAATTTGGTTCTCATTTCCAATCTTTCCTTTTCCCTCTGTTGTCGCAGTATGAATGGTGTGGTACTACTAGCTATGGTTGTGATACGAGTTCAAGTTTTTGGTTTCTGGCATTGAGACAACTTCATCCACTATCCATGGAGCAGTCATTGCAGCTGTGACAGATGATAAACTAGAGACTGCAGATCTACTCCCTGATATTTCCTTCTAAACTTGAGCCCATAAATTTCAATTGGAACTTGATACCACACCTGAATCAGTTGGTTTTTGTATCCGGTACTACTCTCGCTTCCTTACCACATTTTTTAATATCTAAGATCTCCATTTGTTATGCAATGCTCGTAAAGACATTATTGTTAATATCTTTGTCAACATTGCACAAATTTGCGTTGTTCTTGCTGCTTATTGTGCTTTTGTAGTTTTACAATTTTTAAAGACGTATACCTCTATCTTTCAATATAATTACGTGTATAAGGTGGTGAGCTGGCAGACCCCTCCTCCCAAATTACGGGTCTTGTGCTTAGAAAAGAATATAATTATGTTTGAGAATCCTGTTTCTCAAAATCTGTTTATTTATTTGTAATTTGTTTTTCTTTGAAAATTCTTCGGACATTTTTTTATTTGAGAAGAGTACGCACATTGAAGTATTTCCATATACACCTAGAACCACGTTAATAGCTTAGGAGTGGAATTTAAGATTTCTCGGTTTTCTGTGAATCGATTTCGATAAAACTTTTCCCAGTTGGTAGGCACACAATGAAAACACAATTGTTATGTTTTAATTATTCTGTATAACGTCCTTTCTTTTATTTCAGATTCTTCAGTTAGTTTTTCTGTGAACCACACTAATAGCTTTTGAATGAATATAGCCCATGTAGACATGTTTTTTTTTAATCTGAAATGAAGGGTAATGATACATATTAAGCATACATTAAGTATGTATTTAACAGAAAACCATGATAATATTATAACATCTATTGAGATAATGAATTATTTAGCCATATGAACGCCATTTCGACGGATAACTTCAAAAACCCTATTAGTCATGGAATCTGTCAATTCTTTAATAGTAGGAGGTTGGACTGCCTCTGTTGTAGCTTTGATGGTAGTCTATAAGACATCTTTCGACGTAAATTGGCGTCCATCCGTATAAACATCTTGTTTAACGATAGACGAAAGATTTTCGATAAGTTTGAGATCCGGAGATGTTAGTGGCATCAACTATCAATCTTTCACCTTGTATGTCGTAAGACCCTAGGAATTTTCGGGTGGTCCTGGCATAAGGGGAGGGAGCGTTGCCATGCATGAATACGAGATTCCTAAGAAGTGACAGAAGTATGTCATCTAGCCAGAGATCCAAGACCTCTTTCAAGACATTGCAGTAGGCGGCTGCGGTCACTTTAACCTCTTCAGGTATCTTGACTAGGCCAACAAGTCTATCTCCAATGATTCCAGCCCACAGCATGACTCCTCTACCAATTTGCTGACGTGGTAAACGTTGGTGACGCTCATCTCCAAAATAGACTCAACCATTTGCCCAACCATCGGGTTCGTCAAGGGTCGCCCTGGTTTCGTCAGTGAACAGAACACAACTCACGTCTAATGTCGTACTTTTGGGCCCATTGAAGCCTCAAACTTCTGTAAGGAGGCAGTTTCAGGGGTTCTCGCACAGAAGCCATGGTTCTCGAGGATGCGATTTCTGGTGATTTTCGGTACATGAGAAAGTCCGGAGGTGGTGAAAATAGCTTTGCTTGATTGTCCAGGCTTCCTACGTAACTTGCAGCTAATATTCTTTAAATCCCTACTTCTCACAGTCCTGGAAGTCCCACAATCGGATCGTTATTATCTTGGCACTCATGTGGCTAAATAATTCATTATGTTAATAGCTGTCATGATATCATTATTTGTTTTCTGTTAAATATATACTTAATGTTTGCTTAATATGTATCATTACCCTTCGTTTTCTGAAAAAAACCCCCCAAAAATGTCTAGATGGGTTATTTTCATTCAAAAGCGTGGTTCATCCAAAAACTGAAGAATCTGAAATAGAAAAGAAAGGATGTTACACAGAATAATGATAACAGAGTGTTGCCATATTGTGCAAATCAATTGGCAAACGTTTTATCATAATCGATTCACAGAAAACCGAGAAATCTTAAATTTCACTCCTAAGCTATTAGCGTGGTTCTGGGTGTATATTATTTTGTCCAGCCACTGGTAAAAGAAGTTATATAGAAAATATAAGCACTAGAAAAGAATAATAATGTGGGGACATAAGAAGCCTCATACATAACACAGTACTTTAACGTTTAACTTTTTAATCTGTTTTATGCACCTTCTATAAATTCATATAGTATTACGCATGACATAATTTACTCGGAGATGGTGGCGAATCTCCATCATTCGGTGATAAGAATTCATTTTTAAAATCAAAAGTATTACAATTTCTATGCAGTTTACGCCTATCCCATTTTATTGACAAAGAATGGGGGCACTGCAGACTGTAGTAAATGACATTTATCCAGTACACGAAACAGTGGTATCGAGACTGAGGACGAGCGGTGACTAAGTAAACATTTGGCCATACTACACGTAAAACACTTTATATACACATACATGTGTGTATATACACAAATATACGCACACACAAATAAAACCTTTCATATATATACGTGTATACACAACCGTACGCACACACAAATAAAATCTTTCAGATGCTAGTCAAGCAGTCGACGATGAAAAATATATGAAATAATAAAATAGTATAGCTATGGTGTATTCTCTACATTGTTAGGTTTCTACTCCGTATATATAATGTTGTTATAAGACAATGCTTCTAGATATCTCATATATTTCAGCTAAATATAATTCAAGTATGTTTGCAGATAATTTAATTATTTATTCTATTCAACTGACTAATATTTACAACACTGGAAATAATAGAATATTAACAATAACAAGTTGCTCAACTAAGAAAGAGTTGGAAAGAACGCCAGATAACGGAGTTTCGAATGTCAACCTTGACAAAAAATAAACAAAACAAAAAGAAAAAGTCATGGTAAGAACTTTCTATATGAGGAATATATATCAGTAATATGTATATAGGAGTGAATTTAAGTAGTTCACTTCGCAACTTTGTAATTTCTGGGTTCAGTTCTTATGCGCAGCTTTTTAGTCAGGTACTTGTACGTTAGGTTATCTAAAGTTGACAAATGACTTGTCAGCGAATTTGGTAGACGAGAAGCGTGCGTAGGCCCATTCCCTCTTTCTCTCTCTGTCTCTCTCTGTCTGTCTCTCTCTGTCTGTCTGTCTGTCTCTGTCTGTCTGTCTGTCTGTCTGTCTGTCTGTCTGTCTGTCTCTGTCTGTCTGTCTCTCTCTCTCCCTCTACTTTGTTATATATATATATATATATATATATACATACATAGAGAGAGAGAAAGAGAGAGAGTGTGAGAGACAGAGAGAACGGGCCTCCTCACACCTCCCGTCTACCAAATTCACTGACAAATCACTTGTACAAATACCTGCCTAACTACTGGCAGAGATACCCGGCGTTGCCCGTGTCACATGTAATTCAAAAATTAGACTTTCCTATATTTTCTCTAATGAACTGGAGTAGCTATGATTCGAATTGCATCAAAATTGGTGATTAAGAATTTTAATGGGGGTTCTTTCTCTCTTTACACACCCTAACAAAAATTCTAATCATGACATATTTATCCCATACTACTCATCTTCATGCTCAGATTCCAAAATCCATACCTTATAAAACTCATTCACAGGTTTTACTCCTGAAAAGTGGAGCACATGGGTCACATGGAGCTCTAAAATGTGGGAGTTAAGGCACCTATTAGGGATGTCTTAAAGTCAACTAGAGAAGTAAAACTGTTGGGAATCTTTTTTAAAGTGTGTCTTATATCTATTGTTCGAATTTCTGTGTAATCGGAAATATATGAATGTTCACTGGGTTTGTAAAAGAGAGCAAAGCTAGAGGAAACCAAAAGATGAATGATAACAATAAGCAGTCAGCTACCTCGCCCTAGTCGTTACTACTTCCCAATGTAGGATTCCTCATCATACAGGTGACCGGCACACCCGTAAGTTGGATTACGGATCTGTAGCAACTGGAAGGGAGTAACCGAAGTCAAATAAACATTAACAACTCTGTGACGTGAGGGCTAAGGGGAAATGAAAGTGTCACCTCTGGAGTTTGCTAATGATCACTATGCCGATAGGTAACTGGTCAGAATAAATTTGCAGTCTATAATTCTCTTTGAATAACCAATCGCTCATCTAGAAAGGCCTGGAAATCAATGTTACCATCTAGGGACTATCTATGACCCAGTGGTAATAAAAAGATTCAAAGGGGGTCTGCAACCAAATAACTATATTCAAAATAACACAATGCAAGACGAACCATGCTCTAGTCAGCCAACTGAGATTAACAGCAACATTAACTCCAGTTATACGACCAAGATGATCGCAGACATTCCCCAAATAACCAAATAGAGTGTTGAAAATCATCTGAATGAACTTGGTTACTTCAGCAGGCTCGATGTTTTGGTTCTGCAACAATTGAATGAGGCTAACCTCGCCCAACGGATTTTCGTCTCTGATTCTTTACACAAATGTGAAGAAAACGATCCTTGTTTGAAGAAAACGGTGACAGGGAATTAAAAGATGGATCGTCAATGACAATGTGAAGCGCAAGCGATTATGGATAAGCGCGGCAAGTGCCATGGTCCTTAAAGTGAAGAGTAAGTCAAAAATATCTAGTAGTTCATTGACTTATATCACTTGAGTGGACTTAGTGATTCTGTAAGTAGAGATCAATAATGCAATTACCAGATGGGAACGGGGGGTTCTTAGTCGACGAAAACAATCTATAGAAACAAGGCTCCCACATGACCGGGTTTCATATACTTAAACCAGTCGGAGAATAAAATATGAAATCAGATAAGTGAGCAACGTCTATAATGCAAATATTTCATAAGAAATGTTTCTCAAGGATAAAAGTGTGCATTTGCTGTAAAATTATTATCGGTATTACAACACAATAGGTAGAAATAACCTATGCATTAAAGGCAGTTCATTTATGTGAACTCACAGATACGATTCGCGTTACGAAAGAATTTAATAACTGAATGAATATTGCAATATACTTCCAAGAATGTTACATTTACTTTCAGTATTAATCAGTATCTACCATGTCGATTTGAAAGACTGCATAAAACACACAATTTCGAGAAAGACTGAATGAATGCCTAAGTCACATAGAATTATATAAATATATGGTGTATTATTGTTGTTTTTTTATATCCCATCGAGATATATCATTAATAAACTACTTATTTAAGGCGGTGAGTTGGCAGAAACATTAACACGCCGGTCGAAATGCTTAGCGGAATTTCGTCTGTCTTCACGTTCTGAGTTCAAATTCCGCCGAGGTCGACGTCACCTTTCATCCTTTCGGGGTCGTTAAATTAAGTACCAGTTGTGTACTGGGATCGATCTAACCGACTGGCTTCCTCCCACAATATTTCCGGTCTTGTGCTTTGAGTAGAAAAGAATAAACTACTTATTTGCGTGCTTCTCGATGTTTATCTATTTTCTAAATGTAAAGAACCTTATATTGTCGCTTGTACCAACAAAACATTTAATTGGGATGTCTGAAAGTTGAGAAATTGCTTTGGCGTACTAGTATAACAACTGACTGGTTTACAATAGTTTTGTGATTCGAGCCACTCAGATGGATTTCCGCCATTACTTATTGTAAAGCGTTTTTAACCCAATATATTATCAACTGTATATATAGATATACGTTCGAGACATAACAATTTTGTGATGTTACACATATATACCTAAGAGCATGCATGCATTTTGGTCTTCTATCCTTTTCTTGCTTTTTATCTTTGGCCTCTAGTATTAAGCTGGGAAAACTCTGAAATAATTTTAGTCGATGATATCAGATGTAGTCTGATATATATAATTATCTATTTAAAGAAGGTCTAAATCTAATTAATATAAAGGGATGCAACAAAAACCCTTTTAACACGACGTGTTAATTTCTTGACGCAGTGATCAATCGTCGTTAACTGGAATACATAAGTGTGTGAGCGCATGTATCTCTATTTGTGGTAGAGTATGTTGACGTATATCAATATGTATGTATGTATGTATGTATGTATGTATGTATGTATGTATCTATCTATCTATCTATCTATCTATCTATCTATCTATCTATCTATCTATCTATCTATCTATCTGCAGTCTGTCTGCATGCCTTTCTGCATGCCCGTCTGTCAACTTGTCTGTGTAAGTATTTCTTTCTAAAAGTTTTT